>NW_028087015.1:41220887-41281070 GCF_014824575.4 Sturnira hondurensis
ATGATGTGCCTTGGTGTGTTCCTTCTTGGGTCCAACTTCTTTGGGACTCTCTGAGCTTCCTGGATTTCCTGGAAGTCTATTTCCTTTGCCAGACTGGGGAAGTTCTCCTTTATTATTTGTTCAAATAAGTTTTCCACTCGTGGCTGTTTCTTTCCCCCTTCTGGTACCCCTATAATCCAGATGTTGGAACATTTAAAGATGTCCTAGAGGTTCCTAAGCCTCTCCTTATTTTTTTGAATTCTCATTTCTTCATTCTTTTCTGGTTGGATGTTTCATTCTTCCTTCTGGTCCATTCCATTGATTTGAGTCCCAGTTTCCTTTCCATTGGTATTGGTTTCCTGGACATCTCCCTTCATTTCAATTCGTTTAGCCTTCATATGTTCCTCTAATTTGTGACTATAATCAACCAGTTCTGTTAGCATCCTGATAAACAGTGTCTTGAATTGTGCTTCTGAGAGGCTGGCAATTTCTCGGTCGCTTAGAGTTATTGGTTCTGGGGCTTTGAGTTCTTCTTGTGCCATCTTTTGGGCTGTTTGTGCCTGTTCCATAGCAGGATCAGAGCCCTAAAGTATTCACTAGAACAGGGCAACTAAGTCGCTGGGTTGTGACGCTGTATGTGGGGGCAGGGTCAAAGAGGGACTATGGCCCTCACCGGTGCCGCAGTTGCTGCCGTCACCTGGCCCACGCGTTTCTTCCCACTGCACGCAAGTGTGCCACCACCGTCAGCCCTTGCCTCCTGCGGCCTGCGTGGTCTGCCCCACTGTGCACGGATGTGCGACCGCGGTCAGTCTGCCCCGCACCCCAACTGGTTCTGGGCTGCCTGCGCGCCTGGGTTGGGGGCCCTGTCCTGACCGACCCTGCTCGCTGCTGGCTCCGCCCCTCTTACCGTCCCAGTTGAACAGTTAGATGTTGTCGGACTTCCATATAATTCAATTTTCTGTCCTTTGGTTGTGTCTTTGTTTCTCCAAACCTTTGTTGTATTCAAACTTGGTTGTGGGAGAAGGCACAGTGTTTCCACCTATGCCTCCATCTTGGCGGAAGTCTGGTGGAGCTCTTTCTATGACTAAGTGCTGTCCGACATGCTTAGCGTGTAAGAAGTCAGCTGATCCTCTCCATGACTCTGGACAGTTTGAAGACAATGTTCCTGTTCACTGAGACTGAGAGCGAGGCAAGCTGAGTGCTGGAGGTGACACAGCCAGCAAATGGTCAAATCAGCAGTTGTGTCCAAGTACTCTGAACTCATATGCAATGCTCTTTCTATCACAGCCAAATGGGTCCACGGGGGGACATCATTGGTGCACATGCTGACACTGGAATGCTTAGTAACGTACCTGACGTGCCAATCACACGGCCTGGCACATTGTAAGTACTCAAAAATGGTGAGTATAATTCTTGTTATTATTATTACACAGAGTGGAAAGCAGGAGAGTCTTTTTCCTAGTTACAAGCATCCTTCCCGCCCAGCACTCCCACTGAGACTTCCCAGCTGCATCACTATGCCCTGGCACTGACCTGCAGCAGAAACCCCATGAAGGTAGGAGTGTGTCTGTTCTGCACACTCCTTATTCCTGAGGCCGAGAGGAAAGCTCCTGTTAAGTGCTCAGCAAACATTTGGCAACTTGATTGAGAAAGCCCGAGATTCTCTTGCTCCTTGTTTTTTTGACTGTGATATTGGTATCATCGACCTTCTCTTGGCCTCCTGGTCTCTGTAACTGGCATGCTTTGAGGTGGTGCTTCTCAAGTTTTAGTGGCTATGAAACCTCCTGGGGTCTCGTGAAACACGTAGCTGCCAGCAAACAGTATGTCCCCAAAGAGCTGTACTGTGAATTTTCTCGCCCCCTTGCATGGTCTTCCACCCTGAATCTGGTTTGCACGTCCAGACTGGTGATGTCACACACATATGGAGAGGGTATAAAATGCATAGCGAGACTTTATGGACAAGAACGCCTCGAGGGTAGGCTTCCCAGCTGGTCCGAACATGGTTCCAGAGAGCAGGGAGTGAGTGCTGGCATAGGGTTGTATTGTAGCTCAGGGTGGGGCTGGGATAATGTCAATGCCAGGGAGTTGCACGCATCACTTTTGCTGATATCCCTTCAGGGGCAGGTAGCAATACGGTCTCACCTAACTGGGAGGGAAGGTGGAAAAGGTAGGCTCTATTCCAAATTGCCATGTGCCTAGTTCAACATCAGAACTTCCAGTTCAGGTGCCATAGGTGGCGGTAGCTGTAACGTAGTTAAGGGTTTTCATATGTTCTATAGCATATTAGGTGGGCTGAAGGGGACACTTAATGGACAGGAAAAGGAAACTGACATTTATTTCTGGCGCTCGCCAGGCCCCCAACTGGGCACCTTCTCACTTAGAAAAGGCAAGAGAGAGAAGACAGAGGGCTGCCAACCATAACTGAAACAGCGGGGAAGGTAGTTCTCCTTGCCTAACGCATGCTTTTCCGTTCAGCAGGCCTTTTCCAAATGGTGCTTTATGGATGTATGGTTCCGCAACAGAACGTGGGACATAGAACACGAACAAAAATATTCATCTCTGCAAACTGCTACATAGGGCTTAAGTTCAAAGTAAAGCATACTTTGTTAAAATAAATACTTACACATCATTTGGGGTCTTCCAAACCCTTGATTCACCTACATGGTCTGTAAGTCTGATTGGCTCAGCTGCCTCACCCCTGGACCCCTAATAACAGTCAGTCTTTCACTGCCCGAACTGCACTGATAATCCGTATGTGAAGGCAACAAGGCCAGGGATCGGGGAAGATCACAGCTGATTCCTTTTCCTAGAGCTTTCCCCAGCACCCCAATATATGACCTGCTGTGGATTAAAAGATCCTAGAAATTTCTCACAGGCCAGAGGTTCCTGCGGTAAGTAGTCTCGAGTGTTCCACATGACTCCTTGGTTCCCATGTCTAGTTAGACTGCACCCAGAGGACTTTTTTTAGGGCGTCTCACAGGACAGGCACAGGGTTCCATCCAGCTACGGACAGTTTTGGATCATTTGCCTGAAACAAGATTTTGTCCACCGGTTTCTGCAAATCTTCCTCTAGCTTTTGACAGTCCTAGTAAGCACGATGGCAGCTCCTCTGTGCCCACACTGCAACATCAGCCACTGGCTCACAGAAACTTCTGCTTCCTTGGAATATTTTTGCAACATCAGCTGCCAAAGGGATTCTGGGAAAATCTGACGAGGAGATGAAGGAGAGTGAAGTGGCTACAGCTGCTCCGTGAGAGATCGCATTGCCAGCCACACGCCCCTGGTGCACTGTGTGCTTGCAGATTCTTCCCGGGAACAGCTGCTTGCTAGCCAGATGGGCACAGGGAAGGGTTTGAGCAGGGAAATACCGGTTGACACTCCTCGTGATGCCCTTCCAGGAGGAAAACACCTGCTGCTCTTCGGGAAAACAGAATATACCATCTACTGAGCTTGTACAAGGAATCAGCAGCAACCTGTTTGCTCTTACGTGGTATCTGCCAAAGCAGCTTCAGCCACTTGTCTGGGCACAGCAGCCCTGGAGACGGCAGTGATGAGGCTGCCGTGGAGACGTCCCTTGTGAAGTTTGTGACCAGGCAGCAGAGCAGGCGGGGGGAGGGGGGAGGCCCGAGAGGGAGCTCTGACCGCCAAGAGGGTGGCATCACTGGCTGAACCCTACCGCAGACTGAAAGATTAAAATGCAGCTTAATGTCTTCCCTATATCTTTTCCTTAGCACTCTTTTTTCTTTTCCTTCACAGAGTCTGCACTCTTTTCAAGCAGGACTTTTTTTTCCCCTTAGCCTGGAGGATTGTTTGAATCCAAGAATAAATTGTTAACCCTACACTCCCAGGCCTCGTGACAGATAAATCCTTGGGTCACAGGTACATAAAAAACATGCCCCGAATAAGGGCATGAATATCGGCATGTGGAATTTTCTCTGTTGAACGAGAAGGGGAAAAAGAGAGAGAGTGAAGACAGAGGCTGGGCTCGTGGAAAAGTCTCTGTGAGGCGTTGGGTCGCCCGATTCCCAAGAAAGCCCTTCACTGCTCCGAATCGAGACCGGCAGGGACCGGCTTAACAGCTCCTCCTTCCCCGGGTCGGAATGTGGCACGGGTGTTCTTTCCATGTAGTTTCTGAACGCCGCTCTCAGATGGAACATAAAATGCTTTAGAAACCCATTTTCATTATAGGCAGCACCACATACTTCATAGACATGTCGGAGGGACTTAGGTGAACAGAAGGTCAATTTTATCTTTTTTTAGCCAGAAGGGACCTGTCACTCCACAGAGTACCTGAGGGTTATGGAGTGAAAAAAAGTTCCCCATCAAGTGCGGGGAATCTGTTGGATTAAAAACTATAATAAGCTTTCTTTGTTGAAATAGGCCCAATCGATATACTTTATCGTACTTCATCAGGGCATTCATCAGAAAGGGATCCAACACGCGGCACAAGCTCTTCCTGAGAGCGTTGGAAACTCTCTGGCTGGAGTCGTACCTGGGAGCTGGAGTTGTACCCATGAATATTATTTGTTCTGCAAAATGCTCTGAGTGCTCATTATCAGGCCAAATGCAGCATGTCCTTGGGTCTTGGAAATGCACTTGTCTGAGGAAACATTTAAATATCTCAGCTGGAATAGGAGTCACACAGTGAGTCCATCCTGCAATGCTTAATTGTAAGGGGAGTGGAGAACAGGCAGGCACTAAGTGCAGGGTTCTTTCTAAGCAGAGTTATTTTTAAGGCAGTGAAGGCTGGCTTCTTGGGTTTCAACTGTGAGTAGACAGGCTGGGAGCTGGACAGCGAGCGGAGGAACTGGCCTCGGTTAGGAGTGTGTGCAGGTTGTCTGTGGTAACACGGGCGAGGCAGAGTGTCAGGGCACAGGTGAGCAGATGCAGTGAAAGGTGTGGAAGTCCTCTTATAGTGGATTCCATTTACCCATGAAATAAAGGTCATTGGTCAAGAAAGAATGTGAGACAGCAGACATTGGAGGAACGAGGGGAAAACTAAGTGTGAGACGGTTATTCACAAGTCTTTCCATGGAAGAATTCTTGGATTCTTTTACTCTGTTAAACTCATCAGCTTTTCCATTGTACCCCCTGCCTATCCCTAGCATTCCAATAATCAATATTAAGTAGAAGCCAGTGAGGAAAGATTCATGCCAAGATCAATGACATAAAATGTCACAGGAGACAGTGATGTGAGACAAATAGCAGTTAAGCCCAGTATCATTTCCACTAAGCCTCATGGGGCTGAGAGGGAGCCCTGTTCCTGCCACTCAAAACCTTGGTAGCATCCACTCACCCTTCTTCGTGTCCATCCCCCTGCTCCCGAAGACACCAGTTCAGTTCCAGGGGTGAGGGGTGGGAGAGAAGCTCCTTGCCTATCTGAAAGTTCTGCCTGGGAGAATTCTGATCCAAGTTGCTCTGATAGCTATCGCAGAGTCTAAAGTTGCACTCTTCCTTCTTTTGGGGGGTTCTAGTAGAGAGACATGAGGTAGAATTTCTAGCTACCGAGTTAAGAGTATGAAGAAACAAAGTACTATAACCAAAGGGAAAGCAGAGTGCATTGGCTCAGTGGGAGTGTATGGAAGCTCTCCTTATTGGTTCAGTGAAGTGAAGATCAAGGTTATGAGTAGAGAGTGAGTTTGTGGGAAGAGGTTTAAAAGAGGAAGTGTGAAATAGTCATAGTGAACAAGTGAATAGACTTAGGCCAAATAGTGTGATTACCATGTAAAGACCCATCTGAGGTTCGTGGCCATGAATTTAAAGTAAGACCAATCACAGGGGATGCAATTAGATTTAACTAGGGTTGTGACCTTGACAAATATGTATATATGTTGTTATATATATGCTAGGAATAAGTGATGGGATGCAATAGGGAGAATTGGAAAGAGTAGCTTCAATGAAAAGAATCCAAAAATTCTTACAGTGAGAGACTTGTGGGTGTGTCATCCTCCTCTCTTCTCATACATTCAATCTCTCACTTCTCAATACACACAATTTACATATATAAATTGTAAATAATTTATAAGTAATAAAGAGAGAAAATAATAACATGTATTTGTATTTTCTTATGTTTGCATGAAGGAAACACTGGAAATATACCCCCAAACTAACACAAATGGTTGCTTATACAAATGCTTACTGATAGAAGGTGAGGGGGTCAGAGATGGGGTCCTTCTGACCCTTCACAATCTCTCCCAAAAATAGGAGGGGAAGGAATAGGTTCTCATATATTCTATGAGGCAAATATTACCCTGACCCTAAAACTAGAGAAAGATATTACAAGAAAGGAAAACTACAGACAAATATCCCTTATTAGTATAGATGCAAAGTTCCTCAAGGAAATACTAGCAAACCAAACCTAGCATCATGAAAAAAAAGGATTGTATATCAATGACCAAATGGGCATTTATTCCAGGAGATGGAGATTGATGCAACATATGGACATCCATTGATGTAATACACCATTTTCAAAGAATAAAGGGCAAAAAGCTCATGATCATCTCAGTAGGTTCAGAAAAAGCTTCTGACAAAATCCAACACACTTTCATGATAAAACACTTAACAAAATAGGAGTACAAGGGATCTTCCTCAGCATAATAAAGAGCATTTATGAAAAATGTACAACTAACATCACACTTAGTGGCAAAGGGCTGAAAACTTTCCTTTTAGGATAAAGAACAAGGACGCCTGCCACTTCTCGTCAATATTGTACTGAAGGTTCTAACCAATGCGATTAGGCAAGGGAACAAAGGCACCAAGTTTGGAAAGGAAGAAGTAAAATTATTTCTATCTGCAGATGATACGTTGTTACACATAGACAGTTATAAGGAACCTATGAAAAAAACCTGAAAATTAAGAAATAAACGAATTCATCAAGGTTATGAGATACAAGATTTAAATGCAGAAATCTATTGTATTTCCACAAACTAACAATGAACAATCTGAAAAAAAAAAGTCCATTTACAATAGCATTAAAAAGAACAAAACACTTTGGAATAAATCTAGCCAAGGAGGTTCCAGATTTAGACACCGAAAACTTCAAACCATTGCTGAAAAAACACCCCCCAAATCTAAAGGCCTAAGTAAATAGGAAGGCGCACTGTGTTCGTGAATTGGAAACCTCGATACTGTTAAGATGGTGATACCGCCCAGTGCAACCTAAAGAGTCAGTATAATCCCTACCAACATCTCACTGGCCTTTGTTGCAGCAATGGGAAAGCTGAATCTAAAATTCACATGGAATTACAAGTGATCAAAATAACCAAAATAGTCTTGAAAATGAAGAACAAAATTGTGAGACATATTTCCTGATTTCCCAACTTGCTACAAAGCTACAGTAATCAAAATAGTGTGATATAGACCTAAAGATAGATCAGTGGTTTAGAACTGAGAGTCCAGAAACAAATGCAAACATCTGTAGTCAACAGATTCTCAACAATATTGCCAAGAGCATTCAACGGGTAGATAAGAATTCTTTAACAAGTAGGACTGGGACAACTGGATATCCATATGCAAAAGGATGAAAGTGGACCCCTACCTCACACCACCATATACAAAATTAACTCCCAGTGAATGAATACCTGTAGAGAGCTATGAAACTCCTTGAAAAAACACAGGTCTAAATCTTCACGATCTTGGATTGGGCAGTGGATTCTTAGATATGACGCCAAAATCAAGGGAACAAAAACAAAAAAATGATAAATTAAACTTCAACAAAAGTAAAAGCTTCTGCTCATGAAAGGACACTATATAGAAAACGAAAAGACAACCTACAGAATGGGAGAAAATATTTATAAATTATATTTCTGGTAAAGGTCTAGGATCTAAAGTACAAAAAGAACTCTTACAAGGCAATAACAAAAAGACAAGAAACCCAATGAAGAAAATGTGTAAAGGACATTTCTCCAAAAAAAAAATACAAATTGCCAAAGGCACATGAGAAGATGCTCAACATTATTATTAGTATGATGAAAGTGAAAACCACAGTGAGATACCACTTTCACCCTCTCTTATAGCCATTAGGAAAGAGATGGACAGCAAGAAGTATGGGAGAGTGTGAGGAGAAATTAGAGCTCTTATACATTGTTCATGAGAATAGAAAATGGTGCCGATGATTTTGAAAACAATTGGGTGATTCCTCAAAACGTTAATCAGAGAGCTACCATCTGACCCTGTAACTCTGTTCTTAGGTATAGGAATTGACTAAGTGTATGTCTTCAAAGAAGTTGAAGACATATGTGCATACAAAACTTATATATAAATGTTCAAAGCAGCATTACTTACAATAGCCAAAAAGTAAAACACTTAAATGTCCATCAGCGGATGAATGGATAAATAAAATGTGGGTTTCCACAGAATGTTATTCCGCCATGAAAAGGAATGAAGTACTGACAGATGCCACAACACAGGTGAAATCTGAAAACATGATACTGAGTAAAGTCAGACACAAAAGGCTACATATGGTATCACTCTGTTTATATGAAATGCCCAGAACAGGCCAATCCATAGAGACCAGAAGTCGATTAATGGTTGCCAGGAGGTAGGGGACAGGGGGACTAACTGGTACAGGGTATAGGGTTTCTTTTGGGGAGGATGACAAGATTCTGAAACTATCTAGAAGGTGGTGATTTCACACTCCTGCGAATATTTTTAAACCACTGAATTACACACTTTAAAATGCGTGAATTACATCCCCATAAGCAAATATACCAGACAGGGCTAACGGAGGGCCTGGCTGCTCGCTGACAGTAGACCGGAATGAACTAAGGTATAAATCAGAAGTATATTTTACGGAACTTGATTGATGACGTGTGGGAAGCACAGGGATGAAGGAAAAATCAAGAATGATTCAGAGGTCCCTGATCACCTTGTATTCCATTAATTTATTATATATTTGCCCACCTCATTAGAATATATGGCCCTCAACATACAGTGACTAAAAAACTTGGGCTTATTGTAGGAGGAGCAGAAGTGGCAATTTTAGATAGAAGATAGACTTCAGATAAAACAGCCAGTATGGACATTTTCAAGAGTCTGTTTTATACAGTCCAGTTGCTCACTTTCCCCTGTAAACAGTAAGGTTACTTCCTGTGTTTAGACGGTTTTGAAAGACTACTTCCCCCTTTGAGGTTTCCCCATTTTAGTTGCTTTTTAAAAATTAAAAAATATATATTCTATTGATTATGCTATTAGAGTTGTCCCAATTTTTCTCTCTTTGCCCCCCTCCACTTAGAACTCCCCTTCCCTCCAGCAACCCCCCCCTTTAGTTGACGTCTGTGGGTCATGCGTAGGATTTCCACATTCCCTGCACTGTTCTTGACACCCCCCATCTACTTTGTACCTACCAATTAGGCTTCTTAATCCCTATCCCTTTTCCCCCATTCTCCCCCTTCACTCTCCCAGATGGTAACTCTCCAAATGGTCTCCATATCTATGACTCTGTTCCTGTTCTGCTTGTTTGCTTTGTCTTTTTTATATTCAGTTGTTGATAGTTTTGCATTGGTTTGCCCTTTTAATGTTCAGCGATTTGACCTTGTTTTTCTTATATAGTTCCCTTTAACATTTCATGTAATAATGGCTTGGTGATGATGAACTCCTTTAGCTGTACCTTATCACGGAAGCACTTTATCTGCCCTTCCATTCTAAATGATATCTTTGCTGGATAGAGTCATCTCGGTTGTAGGTCCTTGCTCTTCATTACTTTGAATATTTCTGGCCAGTCCCTTCTTGCCTGCAAAGTTCCTTTGAGAAATCAGCTGACAGTCTTATGGTAACTCCTTTGTAGGTGAATCTCTGCTTTTCTCTTGCTGCTTTTAAGATTCTTAATCTCTAACCTTTGGCATTTTATTCATGACTCTAGGTCCCCCAGTCACGGTCTGCACAGGCCCATGAGAATCTAAACGCACATAGTTAGTATTTATTAACCAGGCTCATTCTAGACTCAGTGTTTGCAAGTTGGCTTTATTTTTCTCAGGAAGTGTGGCACCCACACTGTGTATCATTAAAGGGATATCTTTGGATAAACTATTTTCCTGACATTTTTCTTTGGCTCACCTTTGCTTATGCATATTTTTTGAAAAATCCATTTATTGTTCGTGGGTGTGGAGGGTGTGGAGGCCTGTGTGTGTTCAAAATACTGCAGTGTGAATTTTATATACATTGAATTTCATCAACCCTATAGAAAATGTTTCATTGTTTTTATTTTATTTTTTAAAAAAGATATACAAATACAATCTCTAATTCGATGGAACACCTGTGTCCATCAAGTGCCTGTGTGTGATCACTAGATGGCACTCTCGAGTCGTGAAAAGTAAATGGGTTTTTTTTTTCTTAATTCAAACTTTTTCATTATTTATTCTTTTAATTTTAATTTTAATTGAATTTTAGGGCTGACATGGATAAATAAAATTATGCTGGTTTCAGGTGTACAATTCTATACCCCATCATCTGTACACTGCACTGTGTGTTCACCACCCCAAGCCACGTCTCCTGCGTCATTATTTTTATTTTAATTAAGAAAACTGAGGCTGAAAAGAATAACACAGATAGAAAGTGGTAAAGCCCAGCTTTCAGACAAGGTTTGTCTGACGTTTTTTTGCTGGTAAGCCATTCGATATTTTTCAGATTATAAGACGCACCCCCCAAATTTGGGAGGAAAGGGGGGGTGTCTTATAGTCTGAATGTAGCTTACCTGGCTTGCTGTGGGGTAGGGGTGGCGGTGGAGTGGGGTTACAAGTTATGAAATATTTTACCACGGTTTTTGCTTCATTTTTTTCCTATTTTCCTCTTCTAAAACCTAGGTGCGTCTTATGGTTAGGTGTGTCTTATAGTCCTAAAAATACGGCACTCTCTCCCATAAAACAGGCCCACACACAAACAGAAGCTTAAGAAGGAGCAAGAAGATAACCTAACCTCTGCGTGAGTATGGGTAACTTAACCCATGTTCATGTGTATTTAAACACATGTGATCAGCGCACTTCACTCACACGCTCACTCTGAAAGAGCGTGCATTTAAAAACGTGGCCACATACAAAATCTAGGACCGGTACCAGCAGTCACTGAAGCGGACACCGCTGAACCACCAGGCCTACCTTGCCGCCAGGCCATCCTTTCCGAAGTCCTTCCGCAAGATCTGTTACCGCAACGCACATCCTCACAGTGTAACCCAGTTCCTCCACGAACGAATGAACAGAGAAGCGAACGAAGGACGGAGACCCTTTAGGGTGCTTACGCTAGCACACCCCGAATGACGCAGTTACAGCAGCTAACAAAATAAAATGAAATAGTTCAAAGTTTTACTTTTGAATAGGTAATAGGTTCATTACTGCATTAAGAATATAAACCATTATAAAGTAAAAAGTCTTCACCCCATCTTTTTTCCCATCCATCCCGTGTCCATCTTTCCCCCCAGCCCCCTTCTGGCACGCATGCCCAGTCAGGCCGCATGTTTGTTACTGGGTGTCCTTCCAGACTTTTTTCGTACAAATGTGAACTTACATGAATTTATATCCTCCCTATCCTTCCTCCTCTTACCCCTGAAGCAACTTACCTTTCTTTTCTTGTTCTGTACCTTTCTTTTTTCTTCTTAACAATATATTTTGTAAATCCTTTCATATCAATGCATATGGAACTTCTTCATTTTTTGTAAGTGTATAATCAATTTAATTGTATACTATCATTGACTTAACCCATCCATGACTGAGGCGCATTTGGGTTGTTTCTAATCTTTTGCACAATAGTTCACATTTGTTTAACTAAGCTTCCCATACTCCAGGCACAGTGCTAACTGCTTTCCTTCCACTCACCTGCTGTAACAGCCCTGTGAGTTCAACAACATTGGTTCTGCCTTTTAAGGAAGGAAACAGAGCATCAGAGTAACTAAGCAGCTTGCCTAAGACACGGACCTGGACCTTCTCTGCCTTTAGAGCACATTTTTCTACCACTGAAACATAAATCAGTACCCTTTATTGATTTTAGAAAATTCCTTCTTTTAAGAAGTTTTTGTGTTTGTGACTGATCATCACTTGTTTCCAATAGTTTTGAAGGGTTTGTACCAACATTTGAAGGGTTTGTGTGATCCAGGATTTTACTTCTTCCTACCGTTCCCTCTTCACTCTTTTGTGGCCTGTGGAGTATGTAAAGATGAATCTGATATCAAACTGCATCTGTTAGAGGGAGTTTAAGGAGGAAAGGCCCTAAATTATGAAGCAGACTGATATTATCTGAGACTGGTTTATTTTTCTTTCAGGGCTATAATATACTGAACTCTTGATCAGGAAAAGAAAAACAAAAAAAGCCCCAGGCCATCCCAACTGTCTTTGCAGGCACCACAAGTGAAAAGTGTAGAATAAATAGATGGCCTTGTCTGTTGCTACACACCCTTCCTCTGTAAGGAATGAGGGAAATCTTCGCATGTCATGTCTTCCTTCTCAGAGCTGTTTGACTTCATTCAAACGTGAATCAGATGAAACGTATCTTGGACTCTCGGCTGCTGCTACAATGTGCATCACAGATCATGGAAAATCCCAGATGGCAGTTAGAAACCCAAACAAATGGGGCCTTCTCCTACATTTAGCAAGTGCCCACCCGCCACTGTTGAAAATCTTAAGACAGACCAGTCTGGTCTTACTGCCTCCTGACAGTAATTAGATCCTTGTTTGGGGGGTAGAAGGAGGAGGGGAAGTCATGTGCAGTGTTATCAGGGGCAATGACTTCTGTCTAAAAGAGGAGCGTGGAGCCCCATAAATATCTCTTACTCCATTTAAACCTTAAACAACTTTTGTATGAAGAACTGGATGCCAACAGAGGCTACTAATAGTGACCTCACTTTACACTAATGCACCAGTTACAGTATTTAATGCAGTGTTACTGGCAGAGATGGGCAGAGTCTTATTTGGTATAATGATAAAACATTTAACAGTCATTATTTTCCTGAAATACTGATTTGGAGAAGGCATTGCCTAAAAAGTCGTTTTTCACTATTCACACAGTGACATTTTAATGGAAAAGTTGATACCACCTGCAGTATTTATCAGCTGAACAAGCACTTGAGTGGGAGCCTCAGAAGATTAAATGTTTCTCTCTGCTTCCAAGGGATTTAAACGCCAGAGCCTAACGTTGTTCTTTTACTAGAGGGACTGAGCACACCTGCCACTAGGGGGTGCTCTTGCTTCTTTGCTCCAACCCCCGGCAGTTTCAATTCTGACCTTGTCAGTCTCAACAGAAGAGAGAGAAGGAGGCTTTATCCTTCCCCAGTGAGTTCTATTCTCTTGTGCCTCCAGAGTCAGCGGACACGTCACAACAATATCAAATGGCTAGTAAATGGAGTAGGCTTGTTAAAATGAATGTTTTCAAGTATCTCCCCTCGGTGGACTGGAACAGCTTCTTGATATCATTCATTAGTGGTCTAATAGTTTTACTAGAGTCTGGGGCTGCTAACAGATTTTGGGGTGCTACCAAGCAAAGTGAAGACTATCTGGGAAAAGGGGGTTGTAGCAGGAGTTGGGGAAAGCGCTGGGCTCTTGGGGACCCTCCCCCAGTCCAGCACAAACCTGCTTTCCCCTCTACCCATTCGGTTTTGGCAAAGACACCACGAAGACACCACCAATGATACAGTACCAGTTCTAGGGAGTTGTTAGAAATGCAAGTTCTGTGGTCACATGAATCTGGGAAACTCTGGTTTGAGAAAAGTTAAAAAGAAGTATTACTTGGTGTTAAAGTTTCAGGACATTTAATTTGCCATGCATTTAATTTGCAGAACTTTCGGGACATTTACTTTGTAATGCACGGTGCGCTGTGCTTGTGACTCTAAGGCTGGGCATTTGACAGGAGGAGACATATTCCAGTGCTTCTCAATGGAGGGCGGTGTGATCTTACCCCCAGGGGACTTCCTGCAAAGTCTGGACACATTTGTGATTGTCTGGACTGCAGAGGGTGTTACTGTCATCTGGTGGGAAGCTGCTGAGTGTCCTTTGTACACCTCACAGCTCCCTCTCTCCCCTCCACCAGCAAGGAGTGATAAGGCCAAACGGCCGGTAATTCAGCTGCTGAGAAACTCTGCTCCGTAAGACACACAACCTCTCATCCTTCGTTAACTTCGAAATTAATGATTCTCAAGTGCCTGGCAGCACAGAGGAGAAAATACGCCAGACAACTCTGCCCCCAGTTCAGGCACAGTGCTGTGAGTGCCGGGCGGTGCGGTCTCCATCAGCACTCCCCCTCTCTGACCTCTGTATGGTGCCCGCACACTTCTGAGATTCTCCCCAGTGCGCTCGATGCGAACCGTGCTCCTTTTCCGTCTCGTCTGTGCCCTCTCCCGCTCTCCTTCCTGGCTCTTCTCCGTCTTCTCACCCCCGGAGTAGAAGCGTTTCTCGTGCTTTTGGGCTTCCCTGTGATCAGTCTCCCGACACGGCAGCTGTGTTTCCTCATGCCTGGGGCTTTACCTCTGTCCCTTTCCACGACATTTTCCCCGAAGATACCTCCAATCCCAGTTATATGTTGGATGTCTTCTCCCACGTAGCACTTATGTCTCTCCTGCTCCTAACGCCCCACAGCGAGTGTCAGATTGTTTAGCCAAACCACGCAATGAAAACTACAGTTCAGCTTCATAGAAAACCGGGACGATCTCACCAAACACGCAGTGTTTTATGAAATCTGTGAACGTGATGTTGGAGAGCTGCTAGAATAATGCAAAGCCATGAAAAATGAGGATCTGGCTGAGTAAGGGGAGGCGTCAGCTGAGGAAGAGCAAATGGTGGATGGTAACCGTAAGAATAATTTTCCAATGGAGTGGCCTGGCTAGCAAAGCATTATGGGAAGTTCTTGGAAAAACTAGCGGTGCCTTTTAATATGTTTGCAAAAAACATGTTCTTTTGATCATTCTGTGAAAGTCAAGCACGAAGGATGGGTGTGGGGATCATATTGTTTTAGACCATATAAATTTTGGTCTAAATAAATTTTAGACCATATAAATTTTGGTTTTGAGGGGGGGAGGCTTCCACTCCAGAATGTCTCATTTACATTTTGAGTGACGGAACTTAGATAGATCTTTTCTCCCACAAAGTGTTTCATCTCTAAGTCCGGCGTTGAACACCCTTTACAAAAACTGTGTAAATATTCGCTTAGTTTAGTAAATTAAAACAGGATGATGGCTATTTCTTTTCTCACACACAGCCTCCTTTGGTGTATGAGAATCACTGAAATGCTGAACCCAGAACATTTTCTGCCTTTCTTGATTTACAGATGTTTCCTCAAACTACACATCCCAACAGCCCCAGCTGGCTGGCACCGAGGCCTCTGCAGACTGATAAGATGCATCTGGCTTCAAGACCCAGACTAACCACAGGGGCAGGCTCCTCTCTGCCAGAGAATCTGGTTGGGGTGGGAGCTGAGCCTTGGAGCACTCCTTCTATATAAGAGTCCCAGGCGCAGCCCCAGCCCAGCAGAGAGGGAGAGCCAGGAACGGCGCGTTCTGCTGGGCTCCTCAGCCACTGAGAACACCCCAGGCACTCACAGGAGAAGTGTTCATCCTCTCTCCTGCCCTGAATGTTTCCCCCAACATGGAGGTGAGATAATTATTTCACTACTTTTGTAAACAGAGCTATGGCGAGTAAGAGTAAGGCTTAATGGGAATAACACAAATAAGGAGAGAAATAATGGGAAATAGGGAAGGTAGAGGTGATTTTTCAAATCCTCGAATTCTTTTAACAGTTTGGCCAAAGCAAATTCCTTTTTCTTGACCTGGGATTAAATGATTGGTTCAGAGGTCTGGGAGTCAGAAACTGGGGACGATGTTTATGAAAGACCCGAGAAAGCCATTAAGAAATACAATAGTACTCCTGTTATCTCCTAGGGGAAAATTTCCTCCGGTGTATTTTTGTGTGTTTGACTTGGAGCCAGGCAGAGAGCCCCTGTGATCTGACTAATGTGAGAGCCCCTGTCTGACTAATGTGAGAGCTTTATTAACAAAAGAGACCTCAGAGACCTGGAATTTCAGGGGGTCAGGACTGTGGCAGGAGAAGGGACGGGTAGTTCGAATGAAACTAAAAGTTTAGCAGATGCATGTGTTGGCCCAATGCAAAACGGTCACATGATAAAAAAATGACTACTCAACCAGCGAGAGGACCAAAGATGGAAATCACTCTCAAACTATATTTCTGGGGTGCAAAAATAACTTGAAATTGCTATTATAATTTTGCTGTTGAAAACTTTGGTATTTAAACTAAAAGTTTTGCAATATAGTGCCGACAATAATTTCTCAGTCCTGTCAGCTCCTAGGTTGCCTTTGTGGTTGCTACGCTGTCCATTTGTGACAGTGAATCTATGATCAGTTTCCAATGGGGCTGGAGGAGGACTGGATGATGGGTCTGGGATAACTCAGACCTGGAATTAAGTGATTAAAAATGAAACATAATCACAAAGTTAATTTGCCTAATATTATGATGCTAGAACACCAAGTAACCCTACAAAGTTAGAATTATGCTATAATCTAATTTTATTGATGTGTCTTGTATTTTTATTTAAAATTTCAGGATATTTGTTAGCTCAGAAAGAATAGCATGCTTTTCTTAGGGTCATCTAGCTAATATATCTTCTCCTAATATTTGTATCAGCCATAAGCCAGTTTATTTCTTTATTTTAGAATGAGACATTTTAATAATTGCTTAGTTTTTAAAAATTTGTCCAAAGTTATCAATTATTATGGAATTATTCTGCCATGATAATAAAGTAATTGTTTTCTTGCAAGTGGTATGCAAAAGTTTATATCTGAAAGTATTTGTTTATATTTTTTACACGAAACCTGAAGGGAATACTTTTGTGATATGTTACAGAGAAAGGAAACCTGGGATATGAAGACACCACCAAAAATTATTTCTGGGTCTAGCCTTTAAAGGGAGAGCATGCTTTTGTCCTGTCCTCCCAGCCATGTGAACGAAATTCAGAAAGGTAGTCCCAGAATCCCCTGGTTCCTTCTCTGTCCCTTGGTTTGGAGATAACTTGAGTCTGAAGCGTTTCAGAAGCACTTCAGAGCAAAAAGTTCTTCCCTTTGACCTGACTGTGGCCCAGCCTTTTAGGATCTCCTCCCCTGATGGAGGGGAACTCAGGTATTGTGAACCTCAGGCCTCATTCTCATGGGGTTGGCCTGTGTCCCGGCACCATGATGCCTCAGGTCAGGGCCTCTCTGCTCTCTCAACACACAGGGCTAATCTGACATTCTCAGCTGTGTCCCCGCATCAGATGGTGTTGGTATGTGTGCCTTTAAAAACACGCCTTTTTCCAGATTACAATACTACCTTATTGGGAAAAATAAAATAAAAGAGAAGATAACAGATATTATTTCTCCACCCAATGGTAACCACTATTAACATTCTAATCCATTTCTTTTCAGACTTTTATATGAATATGTATAAAATATACTTTATTAAATTGCTATCAAACCAAATCTGGATCTTTTTACCCATTATGTCATGAGTGTGTTCTCCTGTCATTAGAATCTATAATGTCCTTCCAATGGCTGTGGCGTACTCAATCATATTATTGGACCGTTGTGCGTTTATTGTTAGAAGGGTTGCAAACTGATGTTTATTTCTAATAAAGATATAAATAAATTGATGTTAAAATCTAACTCCTTCATTTAAATGGTGCCCTATGTTCAAAATGTACTGACCAAAATATTAAATATTAGGAAATGCTAATGAATAAAGTTTGATTTTTTCCTACTTAAAAATATGGATATCGAAACCCAGTGTATGCTATAGAAATTATTTTATTTTTTACTCCTAATATGCTCATGGTTTAAAAGATAAACACAAATGACCAGACTTCAAGAAATTAGAAGGATGGAGATGATGGTTGACACTGGAGCAGGTTAGAATGAGGAGATAGCACTAATGCTCAGGCAGTGATCAAAAAAAAGGAGAGAGAATTCTGGGAAATGTAGTTCCAACTTCACCATATCACAGAGAGTCAACACAGATGTATGTTTATCTTTGTCATTAATGGGTCTTCTCATGTGTCCCTTCGGTAAGGCACTCTTTCCAAAGGCAAGAAATGATAATTGCTTCATTTTCAGGTCCGCAGCTAGCAAATTCTTAAGAAATTCTTTTGGTTGTTAGATTCAGCTTGTGTAACTCATAAACAGAAACTGACTTTGTAATAAGCAGGTGTTCATGGGTTATAGTAAGTAGTATGTATACGGGGAAGGTGGTGTCAAATGCATTTTTTATGAAAAAAAAGATATTCCCTAAAATATAGTCGAAATCCTTTAAAGACATAGGTAATAGAATCTGAACAATTGATTTTTTCCATGATTCCTGATTTGGCTGGACGTCAAAGGCCAAGAACAATAAGTGCTCAGTAACCACACATATTAAAGTGAAATATTCGATATTCAATGCAGTCTTACCAGAAGAGTAGCCCTGAATCTGTCTAGTGCCCTTTGGCCATCTCCATCCTCAAGATTACGTAAGATTGTGTCCCTTTGAGTATGAAGGTTATAGAGAATGACACCTCCTCACCTTTGAGAACATCCAAAGGCACGGGCTGGTTGCCTGACCTGCCTTTAGCAGAATAAATCGCCACGGCAGGATCAGTTGCATCGTGGCCATTGAGCGTCGGAGAGAACAAGAGTGTGTTGCCGCATCCTGTGGGCCAGGTGTGGACCTTTGTGTCCTCAGGGGCTCTGTCCGAGAGGCTGTCTGCCAGGGAAAGCGATGCCCACAGATGGCATCAGCACTGGAACGGCCCCAGAGAGAGCAGCACTGGTGAGAGTCAGGAGTGACAGCCAAGAGGATGAGTCATTTGTACCGAGAACAGTGGTTATAGATCTCCAACTCGCAGCGGGAGGAGCAGCACCCAAAGAAGCACAAAAACACCGTGAGAGGTACAGAACTGGCATTTGACCGGCCAACACCCCCTGATTTACTATTACCAGCCTCCTGCTGAATGAGTCAAGCAATGTCACCCCAATAAATCTAATAATTAAAAGAAGTCCTTTAGGGCTCTTTCCTCTTTCACTGCTGCGGCTCTGACTTTGAAGAGGATAGAGGCAGCCTGTGGGGGCAGGGCAGGGTGGGGAAGGCAAGTGAAGAACACTCTCCCCTGTTATAAGCATCTAGGTACCTGGAGTAAGAGAGAAATTTAAAATCGGATGATACATTGAAATTTGACTATTCAATTGTTCCAGAATTTTTATTTTTCAAAAATTTATTGATCCCTGGAAGGGAATCATAAAGCTATGAGATAGGCTTTCCCAGGGACAGGAAAATTGAGAGCACAGAGACATAATGAAAAAAGAAAAAATTTAGTTTATAATTAGAAAAAATACTTTAAAAGATGTTGCTTTATATTCTGTGCTTCCCATGTTTGCTGAAAACTCGGATGTGTCCCAGCCTCCCCCGCCCCCACCCCTGCCAATTTACTCATCTCCATGTTGCTCACAGCTCCTCGGTTGTGCCAATCAGAATGAGAGGCAAAAAGAGTTGTAGAAGTATGAAAGACAGAGGTAGTGAGAAGGATTTAGTAACTGAAGGAGGATACCTAATATAAGGACAGGTGGTCTCGGAGGGTGAACAGAAGGCCCTGAGAAAAACGTTAGGAAGCCACTTCCCAGCAGCAGGGACGGAAAAGAGTTTGGGGGCAGAAGAGAAAGAGTATTGGCCTGTGAACATGAGGGGATAAGATGATCTTAAAGACGGTTATACTGGGTTATGAACTGAATGCATTCGATATGCTTAGAGCATCTCCAGTAAAGATTTGAATTGTATTCCCTACACCCTCAGTTGTCAGACGAAGTAAGAAGATACTTACAAGTGACAGTAAGGTGATAGAAATCACCTATAATTTCACAACCAGAAATAAACTATTATCCAGTGTTATATTTATTTTTAGATTTTTTTCTCAATACACATTTGATTTTTCAAACAAAATGTGCTGGCTGTGAGGTTGTGTGTAGAACATTTAGCAGGTGTTCTCAGGTAAAGATGACGACTGAAGGCCTCAGAGGCTTTTCAAAGGCTGATACGGAGGAGAATGCACATTGCTGCCCGGACTGGCCGTGTCTCCAGTTTTGCTTCCTCATTGATGAAGTTTATTTCCCCTTTAACTCCTCACCCCTGGGCACTACACTTTCTTCCATAATTTTCCTCTTTGGCTGTGCTCATTGGTGTTGAAGTTAGAGAGATGGACAATGGAGAAAGGAGTTTAAAGATCATGGGACCATAATGAAATGCTTGCGATAGTTTCACTCTAGTGAGAGTTTTTAATTTATCCATGACATTGCCCAGCTCCTGGATGTTCTTACAGCAATGAATTGTGGAGGTGAGCTGAACAAAATTATATTAAATGCTTATTTAAAATGGGAACTTAAAAGACAAGTCTAGTCATCAAGCCTGCTCTGTGGTTCTCTCACTCTTCGTGTTCCTACACCACATATCGTGACTTGCACAGAGGAATTTGCTTTCAACTCATTCAAGCAATGCAAATTAAAATAATGCTTTTATTTCCCCCAGGCAATAAGTTTATTCATCTTGGTGGGATTTGTAGGAGAGTTCCAAGTTGTTTCAAGGTAAGAATTTTTTGGATTGTGTGTGGAAATCATTAAAAAAAATTTTGTTTGTTTTTAGGAAATTCTTTAGCATGGCCTGATTTTCACATGGAAGCTTGAGCGTGTTTATCCTTCCAACAAGCAAAAGTTAGTTTTATTCTTAGTCTTACTTTGTTTTATCCACTGTAAGGAAGAAAGCTGAAGATGAAAGCCACCTCGAGGTTTTCTGTCTGTCCCAGTGGGATGGTCTCACCTGCGTTTCGGAGAATCACAGCTGTGCTCTACACAGCTCAGAGCAGAGTTTGATCTTTACATCTAATCTCTGAAAAACATCTTTTGGATTTCGAAGGTTGAGTGGTTTTTAAGAAACTAGTTTTATTGGCTCTTGAGACCTGGAATAAAGCAGCATCATTTACCAATGGCCTTGCTTTGCTTTTGTGGTCCGTTTGGTAGGACCAGACCAGGTCAGTTCACTTGATCAAACCACCCAAATATGTGTGCTAGTGACTGGGGACACAAGGAGGGCTGAGACAGTGCTGACAGTCTGCAGCGTGACTCGGAGCTGGAAAGACGTGGTTCCAGTACACAAGTGCTGGGGGCTCCCTCTGCAAGGGGCCTGGACAAGGTGGTGGAGGGCGGGGGGTGGAGCATAGAGAAGTTCCGGCCAAGCCAGCGTCCCTCACTAAGCCTCGGTGTTCGGGCTGCAGCCATCCCTGGGACCCAAAATAGCGAGTTCAGATTGTTTAAGCATCCATGATTCCAAGGCATTTGGGTCACTGGTGCCAGTCAAGACCACGGGTCAGCGAGGTTGGCTCCACCGAAGCACCGAGGCCCACAGAGGGCAGAACGGGGCTCCTTACATTTAAAGTTGCCTGGCGGCCTGAGATAAGCGCACATCACCTTAACTTGAGATGTTTCCAAGGCTGGAAATGTGCTCGAGCTCCAGAAGTCAGGGGTCTTCTTTCCTTTACCTGTCGCCATTGTGCTTGTGGGGGAGGCTGCCTTCACTTCTCCGCCTAAGCCATGGCACAGCCCGAGTTCAGTCTTGCGTGAGCATCAATTCCCCATTTTCCACGTGCATTTCTTTAGTGGAATTACTTAAGCTCAGCTTCCCCTGTATGGATGTGTGCTTCAGAAGTGACCTAAATGAGCAGGGGAGCTTTTAAAAATAAATCACTGTCCACTTGGCCGTGGCCAGTTTTCAGTGCCCTGCTTCTCACTTAGCGTTTGTGGTCAGTTTGGCGGGACCAGACCAGGTCCCACCAAAATGACTCCGGGGCTCCCAGCTGAGGGTTTCCCAAGAACCCTTCCATCCGCCATCCAGGATCCTTTCGAAGACCATCACCTCTTCCCCCTACTTGTTCTCCCTTATACCTCTGAACCCCGACACTCCCTTGCCCATGTCTCCTTGGAACACCCCAGGGTCCACATTTGTTATGACATCTTTCCAATTAGATATACTGTAGCATGAACGACGGCTGTGTTACTATATCACAATTATTTGTTCATGCATGTGTATCTTAGTTCTCCCCTCTGTCAGTGGTTCGTGACCTGTCTCTTTTGATATGTCTACGACTCCAGCATGAAATAGTGCCCAGTATATTATAGATGTTAATCTATAATAAACATTATACTTCTATAATGTTTATACCTCTATAAACATTATACTTCTATTATATTCTCTAATAAACATTAACCTTTATAATAAACATTAGTAAAGGTTAATAAACATTAACCTCCAGAAAAGGGGGTCCCTTTTACATTTTCTAAAAATATAGTTTTGGATACTTTTGGTTTCTCCTAGGAAAAGAATTATGAAGCAAATTCTAACAGTATTTGCCCGTTTTTGATTATTCTTAACTAATGCTTGTGCCCCTCTTCCCCCTCTACCTGCATGATGGTGAACCATCGGACAGTGCCGCCAGCCCAGTCGATTGCCAGTGGGGTTCCTTTGGTCCGTGGTCAGAATGCAACGGTTGTACGAAGTCTCAGGTAGGACCACACAGACTATTTGTATTTATTACTTATGTGCTGAAATGGCTTAGGTATAGACAGATGGGCACTAACTTCTGAATGCTATTTATGCTCCTTGAAATTATAATTAGTAATTTTAAAGGAAAAGAAGTATAACTTGTGCCCTGGCTGGTGTAGCTCAGTGGATTGAGCATGGACCTGTGAAGCAAAGGGTCACTGGTTCGATTCCCAGTGAGGGCACATGCCTGGGTTACAGGCCAGGTCCCCAGTAGGGGACACATGAGAAGCAACCACACATTGATGTTTCTCTCCCACTCTTTCTCCTTCCCATCCCCTCTCTCTAAAAGTAAATAAATAAAATATTTTTAAAAAAAAAGAAGTATAACTTGTGTGATAATTAACTTTTTAACAAACTAATTTTTGTATTCTAATTTTTTTCTCACAGAACTTATAAACCTTACATTTGAGCCTAGAAATATACATAGGGTAAAAATTAAAAGCAATTCATTGACTTTTGAGCTACTAGAGAAATAAGAATACCATGAACTGAAGTTAGTAGATAATTCAAAATCTGGTTCACATTTACTGGCTTTGATTTTTTTTCCTTTTTAAAAAAGTTTTCATCTGTAATGAAATGACTTTGGAAACAATGTATATTTGTATGACACCAATACTATAGTGTTTGGAGTCACAGTCAGGTACATAGGATTACGTTAATAGTCGATATGAATGTCAGTATTGCAGCTATAATTTTTAAACAATTGTATTGATTTTAGAGAGAGAGAAACATCAATTTCTTGTTCCACCTATCTAAGCACTCATTGGTTGATTTTTCACATGAGCCCTGACCTGGCATTGACCCTGCAAACTCAATGTATGGGGATGACTTCTCACCAATTGACCTACCCAGCCAGGGCTGAGGCAGTAATGTCTGTTATATGGCAAACTTCAAGAACGTGACCATCAGACAAAAAGAGACTGACCCATGGTTTCAGACAAGGCACATCCCAGGAGGGCGTATGAGAACCTCCGCTGCTTCAGCTGAGGGTTTCTGGTATACCCAGTGATGAGGCTGCCAAGACTGTTCAGTCCCGGTGCCAGAACCAGCCTCTCCTGCTGCTGCGGCCTCTGCACCATGAATTTGGCAGCAATACCAACGTCTCCGCTGACTGCCCTGGTCCGGAACTCCCCTCGGGTTGGCTGCGACACAGCATTTGGGCCGTTGAATACCGAGAGCCCACTCCGGCCCTCGCCTCTGGTTGAGATGACTAACACTGATGCAGAAATTGGTCTGGGCGCAACTCCGGATCCAGCTGGGATCCGAGCCGGGCTGCAGGCAGCTTGGCGCTGGCAACAGGGCCCCTCTCCTGCTTTCTCTCATCCTGGGAGGTGGTGGCCTCAATTTTTCTTCTTATTTCAAATAAACACTAACAAGTAACAAAATTGCTGCCTTGCTTTGCCTGACAAATGAATAGTGAATGACCATGAAAAATCGACCATTTGGCAATGTTTTAAAGTTTAATTCTTAAGTAACACAAATAAAATACCAGACCTGATCTGGAGATTATAGAGTATTTCTAAAAATGCCTGCTTTTTCTCTTGTTATAAACTATTTATTGGAGAAAAAAAGAAAGGTATAGATAAAGAAAACACAATTTATAATTCCACCACTTAGAAGAAACCACTATACTAGAATTTTGATATTTATTTCTCTCGTATTATTTTCTGTTAGTTTATGATTTATAAAAACAGGATTATTTGATCATAGTTTTGTGTGTGCTCTACCATTTTAACCTAACATACTATTAGCAAGAATTTTAACAGCTGTATTACATTCCCTTATATAAACACACGAAATTTATTTATCTACTGCCTATTGTTTGAGCTTTAGATTATTTAAATTTTTGGTTATTATAAAAAACTTTAATAAACATTAAATTTTTTTTATTTATTTAATAGGGCAAGGGAGTGAGAAAGAGAGGGAGAGAAACATCAGTGTGTGGTTGTCCCTTGTGCGCCCCCTACTGGGGACCCGGCCCACAACCCAGGCACGTGCCCTGACTGGGAATCGAACCAGCGACCCTTTGCTTCACAGTCCGGTGCTCAATCCACTGAACCACACCAGCCAGGGCTAATAAACATTTTTATACATAGTTATATATTCTCTTTTCTGATAGTTTTATTAGACTAAATCCCAAAACTATAATGTTTGTTTTAAAGTTTCAGAGTATTTGAATGTTTAAATATTTTCTATAGAGATATATTGACATGTAACATTATAATAATTTCAGGTGCACAACATTAGTTGATATATATAAAATATTTTAGAGGTGATTCTGTTTGGATAAACTGTGCATTTAAATTTTATTTTTTAATTATTAAAACAGCAGAAACATATTGCAGAAGATAATTTTGAAGCATCGTCATAATCACCATTTTCAACAGGCACATGTATTTAGTACCTTCATGAGTGTTAGCCACAAAATAAGTCACATAAATGCAGAGTGTGGCTCCTGGGAAATATAACAGATGACAACTTTGATTACAGGATGAAAACTACATGAATGACAAGGCAAACATCAAATAAAACTAACCATAGACAACATCTGTATAACTTAGGAAACAACACTGAAGAGAAGTAGATGGAAAATATTTTTCATGTTAGCAATATTTTTTCCCTTTGAGTGAAGGTCATCATGCAGTGTATTCATCCCTAGTTTATAAAATCAAATTTTCATTGAGAAAGAAGCAAGTGAAAATGAAAAAGGTCGGAATTTGACAGGCGAGAATGGGATGCTGAGAATAGACAGTCATCAAAGTGGTGCTGGTTGATAGTGAGGAAAATATTACATATACAAACAACACAGTCTGTGCTTTGGAACTTCAAAGAATGTCAAATTAATGAGCCAAACCTGAGAGGTATCTTCATCCATTAAATACAGAAACTAAAAACATATCAAGAAAATGGTACTGAGTTCCATTCCCCACTGAAAAATGCCAGAGCCATGCGCAGGCTGATGGAAAACTGCTCGGAGGTCCAATCATAGGACTGCGACCATTCGCCCCCACTTCTGACCTAGTTTAAGATGGATGAACAGAGTGAACCCATCTCGTCTTCCCTGTAGGTCTTTGCTCATGGTTTAAATGCTCTGGAGTCTCAGGTGTTGTTCATTTTTATTAATAGGGAAGAACTGAGCATAAAAGATGTACCTTTCATGGCCTTTGCGGGGGGCGGGGGAGGATTTTATAGATCTTTCTTTTGCTTAAACATTGAATACGTTTTAATTCTGATTAGTGTATTTTAGGACAACTTGTTTCTTGCTTGGCTTGATGACGTCCTCAATTTCCCCTACTTTCCCCCCAAGAGGTTTGCTTTTAACATATTTTTCCATTTCAGAAGCCAGTGATTTTGATTATTTCATAAAATTTCTTTGTAGATATAGCTTCACCTTTGGACGACTTAGGCTTCTCTTAACATATTTCTTTCTGGATTGTTTGGCCTGGCCTTGCCTTCCTGCAAAAGGGTTAACATTGACCTCAAATCAATTGCCACAGCTTTTCTAAAGTTTTCCATGACTGCGCTTCATCTCAGCCCCCTGCCCAATGCCACCACCCGCTCTCCAGCCAAATTCATCGTCGCTTCTCTAATTAACTTTTGGTACATAGCTTTGGCAAAAATTAATCGTTCTATATTGCAATCTATTTGCACATGTGTCTACCCAGCTAATACTTTGAGGTTGCTTTCTTAAAGATTCACTAATACATATTTTTACTACTCAGTCCTGACAGTAAATATATATAGTAAATATATATAGTAAATTTATGTACAGTCTATAATAATAATCCAAATGTCACTGGATTCAAGGACAAAGGGGTCTGTGGGCTCCTTGCTTTGGAGATTTTTCTTCTGCAGGACGCCAGAAACGTTAGCCAAACGCTGCTTCTCCAAGTGAATGAATTTTTCTCAGGTTTTGTTTCTCAGATGAGGAGTCTGTTTTTTGTTTAGACTCACAGGCGGACAGTTGCAGTTTATGGGCAGTTTGGCGGCCAGCCTTGCGCTGGGAGTGCTTTTCAGACACAAGCGTGTGAACCTGCACAAGGATGTCCAGCAGAAGAGGGGTGTGGGGAGCGGTTCCGGTGTTTTTCAGGTATGTGTCTTCCATCGGTTTAGCATGCAAAGTGTGAACTCAAGTGTTATTTGTTTAACTTACTCAGTATATATATACTTGTTGAATTTTACTGAAGTATATTGACCTATAAGTTCATTTCCCCCAAGTCTCAGTTGTCACTTTTATTGGTATAATAATCACACCCTCAAAGATTGTTCTTTCAAAATCAAGGGGAGGCATATGGTAATGAAAGCAGGGATGCTCTTTGCCTTTTGACAAGAAATGTGACTACTGACAGACCCAAACGGTACTTGGCACTGCATTTTTGGTGAAGATCTGGCATGAGCCTCGAGATTTGGAAAACATGATGTTACAACCAGAATTATTATGTGTGTAAGGAAAGCAACTGTAATAGCTAATCAAGGAGCAATACAGGTCACCCCAATGCATGGGTGATTGAAACATAGTTTTTCCATTTTTTGATTTATTGTCTATGATGTATTTGTGCAATCAGATTAATTCAGCAACTTTTAGCAAACATTTATTCTTGTTATACTCCAGATATACTGAGGAGGGTTGTGGATTTCGAAAGGAAACACATAGCCTCTTCCCTAAAAAACAATTAAAGTTTTATGAACAGAATACTACATAAACAATCTCTGTGTTAGAAGTGCACCTCAACAATACCTGTCAAACTCCTGTTTTACTTTCAAAACCCAAGTGAAATGACACCGCCTTTGGGAAGCCTTCCCTAAACTTTAACTGATAAAGCTAATTAACAAACACTTCTCTGTGGTTTCTACATACCTTGTGCCATCCGTATTCCGGAGTATCTGTCGGTCTGGATGTCTCTTGGCAGATTGTGGACTCTGAAGAAATAAGGTGGGGCAAAAGTGGGTTTACAGTTGTGGGTATGCAAAATACAGAGTTGATGCTTGTGTTATAATTTATTTATTAATTACGGTATTTTCCACATGAAGAAGTGTAAAGCTCCGTTTGCCTCGCCCTGTATTTATGGGATTTTTGCACCTGGCATGCCTGGTGCATAGTTGACTCTCAACAAATGTTTGCTGCATCGGATTGAGTGACAGCATAGTGGGGTGCATGCTGTACTGTCAGGGTGGGGCGTGCAGTGCCTGCCTACTCTGAGGATGAGAGGAAGCACATACGGTGTAGCCTGTGGGGTAGGGGTGGTGTTTCTGAGAGGAGATCATGTGTAATTGGATCCTTGAAGACAAGTGGGTAATAGGTAGAGAAAACCCATCTAGGCTGAGAGAATGTAAGTGCAGGGTCAATGGCAATGACAGAAGGCCTGGCCTTTGTTCATGTAAGTGATCCAGCAAGACTAGGGAATGGGGAGCTGGCAGGATGTCTGGAGACGATGCTGGAGAGGTAGCTGGGGGCTGGGTTGTTTGCTCTTCAGTGTTCCTCTGGATCCCTGTACTTAAGTCTACTGCGACAATGATGGTGTTGAATGGTAGTGATCTATGTCCTCACAGTCTTCCTGTTACTTTGTAAAGGACATTAAAAGCCTGACAAATACCTGTTTCATTCATATCTGTGTCCCCACATCCGGGAGAGTGTCTTGCACAGAGTAGGTGCTAAAGAAACACTGAGTTTTAACCTTTGGCTCAGTTTCTGTGCTCTCAAAGCTGGTATATCCAAATCACCAAGAAGAGCAGTATTTGTCAGTGATTCCAGAAAGGAAACTGGAAGTTGAAGGGCAGGAGGTCACACTACCTTCCCAGTGGTTGCCACTGTATGATTTGGGAGGATTCAGACAGACTGCCTGCTGCTCATGAGATAAAGCCTGGAATGGGGATTCAGGTTTTATTTTTGATTGTGTGTCTGGCCAAGGTGAGAATCAATTTTGTGTGTTGCAAAATGAAGATGAATATAATCACCAGTTTTCCCCTGGGCATGCTGAAGATTTAGGTCAAATTCACGTTAGCAGGCCAGCGTGGTGCTAGGGACTGGAGGCAACCCTTTCTGATCCCGTGGGGTGGTTCCCTTCTTCCCTCTTTTACTTTTGTGTGGTGGCTTTCTTCATGGGCAGGTCAGTGCATCAGCAAATCCTTGGTTTGCAATGGCGATTCTGATTGTGAAGAAGACAGTGCTGACGAAGACAGATGTGAGAACATAGAGAGCAGACATTCCTGTGACCTTGATAAACCTCCTCCCAACATAGAGCTTACTGGAAACGGGTAAGGTGCTAGGCAACCTCTTGGGCACATTGGTGGGTTATAAGTCTTCATTTGCTTTTGTTTTATTTATTTATTCTTTTATAAATCTAATAGCAAATCATCTGATAGTCAAGTCTTTGGCTCAGAGCTTTTTGCTGCATCCTGAAACACCCTTTTAGTTACTATATGCATACCTGTAAATAATATGTATATATATATATAGTGACCAATTGTCCCTGGACTGTCCTGGTTTTAGCACTGAAAGTCCTGCATCTAGAGAAACATCACAGACCCTGGAAAAACCCAAATAGTCGGTGACATTATGGGAGGGAAGGTGGGAAGAGGAGGGAAAGAGAGAGAGAGAGAGAGAGCGCTGATTCAGTGAAGTAGGGCTACTCAGGAGAGTGAAGGCAGTAGAATGAGAGCATGGAAAGGGGAGATGTGTGTTGGGAATATTCAGGCTGAAAAGTAATCGCTCAAACTAGCTGAGAAATTTCATTTACAGGTAAAGTTGGGACTAAGAGAATTCTGAGGAATTTTTAAGGGTTAGAAATCCAAGTTAAAATGTCAAGGCTTTAAAATAATCTATTATAGAATGATAGATGTAATTTTTTCCTGTGATATTTTAAAATTCATTTCCAGAGAAATGATAAAATTACTCGAAAGGGTCTACCAGTCAACCTGCGAAGAGACAATCAGTTGAAATTCCCTGCAGGAAGCTCTCTCTCTCTCTGAGTAATCTTAATTGTATTGGTTTTATCGACAGGTTGGATTTAAGGCCAGCTGCTGCCATAGATACAAAAGGGCCGTGTGTTGCCCGAACATGTCCTCACACTGCAAAGATGTTGGCTTGTCCCAGAAGTCAGTTTTAGCTCTTGTTTCAGGCAAGGGAGGCTAGATAAAGAACGGTGTGCACTGTGGGTGTGCACTGGGGGGCTGTTCCCCTCATCTGCGCGCTAAGCCATCCTTAACCGTGATGTCTTTCTTGAGTGTTCTGATGGTGCCTTTTGCAGCAAGGGCTACTTCTAATTTTAGCCATCTTTTCTTCCTTTAAACCCCCTAAACAACAGTTACAACGCCCTCACGGGCAAGTTCAGGAACAGAGTCCTCAACACGAAGAGTTTTGGTGGCCAGTGCAGAAAGGTGTTCAGTGGGGATGGACGAGATTACTACCGACTGAGTGCGAACGTCCTCTCCTATGCATTCCAGGTACTTCGTGACATTGGTTTTACTTCTTTCTAGCCCAGGACTTGCTGCTAGAGATCATGATGGTAGGATGCTAATTTTTTTGGTATTTGTCGAGAATTTACCTGTGCCTACTATGTGGTCATTCTTATAAACGTTTTATATGGACTTAAAAAGAACACATATTCTGTAAGTCCGGAGTACAGGGCAATGGTGGTTTCAGCTGATGCCATGTAAGCTGAAATGCTGGTTTGCCTCATTTGCATTTTGCCTCTGCTCTGCGTGGGCCTGGGACCTCGTGGTCTGACCCTGCATGGGTGTCCTAACTCCGGTTGTGCCTGGTGTGATCATTTCCTTAGAATTGCCACAGTGTCTCTTAAAAGTACTTCTATTTTTAGTCTGTGAAATATTTCATATATATACAAAAGAGTGTGACTAACGTACATGCAGTTGAAAAAAAGCTAATAAAACAAATACTCACATAGGCCCATCACTCAACTCAAGAACTAGAATATTACCAGTGACTTAAAGGTTCTCATTTACCCCTCTCTGATCAATTCCCCAGACCCCACTCTCCAGGCAACCACTATTTTATATTTTATATTAATCATTTTTTGTTCTGTATAAGTGTATCCCCTATATCTTCATCTCTAAACATTTATAATTTAGTTTTGACTGTTTTGGCCATTTATATAAATAACTCATATAGTATATAGACTTCCATGGATTTATTTTCACTCAAAATTATTGTGTTGAGTTTTATTCATGCTGATGTAGATGGCATTTATAGTGTTGTTCCCTGGAGTTTCTTATGAAAATGCCTAGAGCATTCTTGTGCATGAGTGCCATGCAAATGAGGGAGGATTTCTCTAGGGCACTCCTGGAACTCAGGGTGCTGCCTGGTCTGTGACGCACTTCACTAGGTAAAGTTTCCAACATGTACCAATTTCTGGCCCACCAACAGTGTGGAAGACTGGTCTGTGATTCATGCCCTTCCTGATGCTGTCTGTGTTACCTGACCTTTACACTTCACTGATGGCACCAGTCGGAATCTCCTCTGGCTCCAGGCTTCTGCTTTTCACATGCCCTTTCTATCAGACACACTGAAACTCATCCTCTTGCTTGATTTCAGCACAAAATCTACTGATGCAAAAACAGTTAGGGCTTTGGAGGACATTCCTGAAGATCTGTGGGTAATTTAGAGGAGAAATTGTTCTGTTGCAGTAGTGCAAACACATTCAACAAAAACAGTTGACATCCTCTGTCTTAAAACATTTGTCCTTCCACAAGCTCAACTAAATGAACTTCTGGTCTCGTCCTGATTTAGCTCCTCCCTTTCTTCCTCCCTCCCCTCCTTTCCTTTCCCTCTTTTTTCCTCCCTCCCTCCCTCCCTCCCTCCCTCCCTTCCTTCCTTCTTCCTTGCACTGTGGAAATTATTTTGCTTTGCTTTTCTCCTGGAGGCACTGAGCAGGTTCACAGCTGCTCTCCTTCTTTGCCTCATCCTTGCTGTCTTCTTCCAAGTTCTCCTGTCTTAGTGCTTTTTTTCCTTCTTCCCCGAATAGCCAAAATTTCCAATTCATCTCTTCCGACCTACTACTCCGAAATCTTTAAACTGAAATTATTAGGATATTCAGGCAGAAGGGCCCTTATTTATCAAAATTAACCCTCTCCAGGAAGCAGTTTTGATTATGAATAGCAATCTCACCATCCTCCAACTCACAACAGAATAAATTACATTTAAGAATTATTGAATCATGAAACTGACATGAAAAATAATCATAGTTACTAATTTGAATCTCTCTTGTGGCACCTGCACTATTTTTGTCAGTTTGTAGGTTTGCTCCTCACAATATCTTTGGAAGACAAGTGATATTTTACAATTTTATCCATGTAGAAATTGAGGCTCAGAGAGAGGATTTTAGCTGGCTTATTCAGAGTCACAAAAATTATTGAGTAGTAGAGCTTGAATCCGGCCTGTCAGACTTGGCAGCCCTGTATTTTTCTACTATATTTCACTCTCCGAGTGCGTTGTATTTAATTGCACTTCAGTTCTAAATTCTACGTGGTGAATAATACATATTCGAATTTAACCGGTGGCTGGAAGGGAAAATGTGAGATGGGCATTTGTAGAAAAAATGTTCTCTTTCTATTCCTAGGAGGATGTGTTGATAATTCTTTCATAATTATAAGAGGGAGACATGAAACAATATGTGTGTATTTGGGTGTAGTTTAGAAAGTTACAGAACAATGAGAATAGAAAAGAAGAGACTTTATGATGTGGTTGGAAGGCAGGTGTGCTGGAGTCTGCAGTTTCTGAAGACGAGGAATGATTTGGGACCTCTACATCCTGACATTTGCTTTTCTCAGCATGGCTTGATGTCTGGATTGACATCTAAACACCTTTCTAGTCACTGAATTTGTAGGTGTTTGTCACAGTGGAGGGAAATTACAGGCTGTTAGTGAGTGAAGAATGTAGATGTTTTCAGGATCCAGCCTGGGGGAAGCCAGAGGGAAGCAATGGGCCGTGGGTCAGTCATTCAAGTGCTAAACCCAGGAGGGGTCTGGGCTGGTGACTGCCTTCCACAGTTCAGATATTGACCTTGGGCCACCGGGGGTCAGCTCTCTATGAGGCAGAAGGTAACTTCTGGTTTGTTGGAATATAAATATTAGTAAATAATCGTATAACAAAATCAGTAAACCTCTGTCAGAATCTCTGTTTGGGCTATCAGCATTAAAGTTTATTCAGGGCAAAGCCAGAGTCAGCCACTTACTTTGCTGAAGCATAATTTCTCATTCCTGCTGTTTTTCATACCACAAGGAAGCTTTTGAAACATAAGCACATTCCTGCTCCATGCTCCCCGTGGGAAGGGGTCCGTCTGCTTAGTTTATCCTGGGAGGCAGCCGAAAGACTTGGACTGATTCTCAGCATGAAATAAGTTGCTAGTAAAAAGTTAGGCTGGAGAAAATAAATAATTTTCTGGATCTTTCTGTATTTGGTCTTGAATGTACTTCGTTATATTTTTGCAGAGAAATCCTATCTGCATATCAAATGAATAACAAAAATATATTCCAAAAAGCAATTTTAACTACTGCTCAATTAATTGATCTTCTGTTTCCTCTGTTTAAACTCAGTTGAGTTTAGATGTCTGAGATGCTGGTTAACCAACAACAATTTAAATACTAATAAAAACATGCGCATTCAGAAGCATTTATATATGAGGCACTATTTTAAGTGCTTTACACTGATTATTTTCTTTATAACAAAGTAGGTACTGTTATTTCTATTTTACAGATGAAGAAACTGAGGCAAAGCAATGCTGAAAAACTTAGCCCTGATCACAGAGGGAGCAGGTGACAAGCATGGGGCCTGAGCTCTGGGAGTACATGTGACTCCAGGGTCCCCGCAGTGTCCTCTACTTTGATAGGGTTAGAGTGTGTGCGAGTGTTGGTAGGAATGAGACAGGAGAGAAAGCACAGTTGATGTTGCAGGGAGGGAACACTCAATCAATTAAATATGTCCTTTGAAGGGGTGGGAGGAAATGAATACTGAGACAGAAGTTAGCCTTAGAGAGGAGGAGGGACATTTGTGGAAGAAAGGAGAAGAAACGTGAATAACTTTGTAGCTTGGTTAGCCAGAGGGTTAAGAGGACTCAGTCTGATCACAGAAGTGTTTGCAAAGAAAGAGGTTAATTTAAGTTCAGCTCCTTAGAGGAAAGGAAGTAGTTGTGAGACTAGAGGATGTAGGAAATGGGAGAGACCGAAAAAATTGAATACAGAAATCAGGACTCCTAGAATGTGTTGAAGGTTCCACTGAGGCTGGAAAGCATGATGGACTTACAGAGGTGCCGATCTGCAGCTGTGTGATTTTTCTATGGTAGGGCTGAGCAGCTTGGCTGCAAGCATTGAACCAAGGTTCAAACACCCAAGGTTGGGTGTTTGCCAGACAAATATCATGGCAGACACATCTATGCAAGGACGTTACGTTCATGGGCAAGAGAATGTTTGAAGTCATAAATAACTGCGACAGGAAAGAAGTGAAAAAGTGAAGGTGCTGATAAGGAGAAAAGAAAGGAAGAGAAAATGATGAGCTTGTCTCCACAAGGCTGAATGACAGAGGAATAATAGAATGAGGGTCAAAAGAGTAAGCGCTTGTTGGAGTGTAGGATGTTTGAATTTATGATTTCAGAGGGAACCCAGAATCTAAGCTGGAAGGAAGAAGTATTAGAGAAAATTTAAGATCATACTACTTTGAAAAAAGATGATTTTTGCAGTTGTGTGTGGAGTGCATGGGAGTGAAGAGATGCTGAACTAAGCTGCTAAGAGGCTTACTTGCATAAATCATGGCAGAATTGGAGAGTTAAATCTACTACTGGATCACACAGAACATTCCAGAACAAAATCCAAATAACTTGATTGCTTCATGTAACCTATTTCTGTTTCTGTTCTTCTCTGTTAGGCAAAAAAAAAAAAATCAAGAACAAATGTTTTGTGCTTTTTTAAATTGTAGCCTTGTTACTTGGTTCTCTTCTGGGCTGAACATTAGCATTAAAGGAAAATGGAAGACGTTTGTACACAGATGTATTTTGTGAATCACTTGGAATTGCCATGATCGATACCATGTCTCTTGCTTAACAAAGAATAATTATAGAATGAACTCTATTCCTTATCCTCCTACAGGCCTGGTCTCAATGACAGACACCGTGGCGTTGTGTCAGTGAAGAACTTAGCCTTTCAGAGATTGTATGAAGAAAGTATCCATGTTAAAGTATTCATGACAAGAGATTCTTGATGATGTCCAAATCTTAATCAGCTTATACCAAAACTTTTCATTTTATTTATAGGTGAAAATAAATAATGATTTTAATTATGAATTTTACAACAGCAGCTGGTCTTATGTAAAACAAACATCAACAAGCTATTCATCATCTGAAAGAAAAAAGTCCTATTTTGGATCTGCATCATCGTCTTCTGATTCTACTTCTAGTCAAGCTTACAGTGAAAACCAGAAGAAAAAGGTTAGTGTAAAATATTAGCTAACATTTCCACATTTTATCAGTTTAAGGATTTATATCATTCACAGGTGTGTTTGCCAAACACATCAGCTTTCATTTTTTAAATGGGGCAATAGTATCTTCTCCAGAGATGACTCTATCTATTTCTTTAAAAGGTAACGTTTTGTCTTGTTGATTATCCTTGAATATTTATTTATACTTTTGTTTTTTCATTAAAGTGCTTGTACTTATCTCAAAACCTAAAAAATCTCCTAGTTCAAACTTTCCTAAGTTTCTCATCCATGATTACTGATGCCATTTGAAGTGTTGTAATTTTGAAAATCCAATTAATATGTGCTTCCTAAATGCTAATGCTAGAAAAACTTTAAAATACTTTATTACTTTTGAGATACCAAAATTTCATATAAGGAAGTTACAAGACTTAAGATACTTTGTTGTTTTGAAATGTCAAAACTTTTATCTTGGGCAACCCGAACAGTGATATGAATTGTACTAATTGATATACACTTATTGCTGGAAAAAAAATTCAGGCTAATGATCATTCACAATTTGCATATTTTATCTCATTCCTAAAGTCATTAACTTGATTAATAAATAACACAAGGGAGGTATAAAAGGATATTTTGTTTGTTTTATGACTAAGAAGCTGCAGAAATATGAGCTATGGAAACATTTATCATATATTGTTTCATGTAAGTGAGATTTGATAAAGGTAGATCTTTCATGAACATTATGAAAAATGCTTAAGAAGTAATTAAAAGACCTCATTATAAAGTGGCTTAATTTGTCAATACTTCAGTGTGGGAGCTAATTATACAGTCACCCCACCTATAAGTCATCACTGAGATCTGGACCCTAGGGACACATTATTTTATATACTTATTTGTGAAATTGTTTTTGCAGTTAAGGAAATTTCTTCTCTCACTGTAGTTGAGGAGGGCATACCAACTTGGTCATGGTGTTTTCAAGGCTGTGTATAGAAGAAATTACCATGACATCCCTCAGATATTATTCCTACTTGGGATTCCAAAAATTCCTTACGTTGCTCCAAGTGAGTGGGCCTAGAATACACCTTTTCATGCATCAAAATTAAAATTCATATAGTCTGGGTTCAAGATGGCTATCGGTGAAGACGTTGGACATGGCATTATCTCCACTACCTTTTCACTTTGACCAATAGCTCCCTTTACTTTTTACTCTTCCCACAGAGTTATCAATTACTGGTTATTCAGAACACTGTGGAAGTGGCTCAGTTCATCAACAACAATCCGGAATTTTTACAACTCGCAGAGCCGTTCTGGAGGGAACTCTCCCACCTCCCTGCTCTGTATGACTACAACGCCTACCGAAAATTAATCGACAACTACGGGACTCATTTTCTGCAGTCGGGATCCTTAGGAGGAGAGTACAAAGTTCTGTTTTATGTGGACACGGAAAAGATGAAACAAAGCGGTAGAGAATTTTTTTAAATGTTATAAAAAATCATTGCAGGGGTTGTAATGGGGAAATTACACGTAGTTAATTTAAACTTTAGAGCTTTAAACTAAGACAAATAGAAATTAAATTGCAGAGGAATCCTTAACTACAAGAATCCATTGTGCTCTAAGTCAGAATGATACAAGCTTTAAGAAAAGCCTGCCTATCCAATGAGATAGTGCCCTGAAATGTGAGTTAAGCTGTTGCTAGTCTCGGCTTCTCCAGAGGGTGTTGGCTGGGTTTGTAGAATACTTTATAAGCTTTCCCCTTTCTCAGATGACATAATATTCCTCAGGGAAAATGAATGAGGAATTGACTATTATTGCAGAAATCGAGATGATCTCAAAGAGCTGTTTTATTCACCTCTGTTCTTTACCACTCCTATTCCTTTTAAAAAATCTGCTCTGGATATCATACGTTTGCTTCCTACATAACACTTGTAACTGCAGCTTAAATTCATTGGCTGCCTTCCTTCCAACAGGAGATTTCTGTATCTTAGCAATGACCTTCACTGTTACCCAGTGAGGTGGCCACTAGAATGCCTGTCTCACAGACTGACACACGGAGACTCGGTGCTATGAGGAGACCCATCGAAGGGCATGTGGATCCTAAGAAGATCTAACCAGCTCCAAAGTCAGCTTAGCTTTCGCCTTCCACCATGCAGCTGATAGAAATGCCTGTGGTTTATTGGAATCAAAGCATGCTACTCAGTTCACACTTGGTGGACTTCACACGAAAACCCTCACCAGCTGCCCTCGTGTGGGAAGGCGGGGAGCCATGACTTACTATCCATTTTTCCTTTCCAAAGATCCTTTGGCCCTGGTTTACTAACATTCCCAGTCAAACCTGCTTCTTCCCAGCTTTGTCCTTAAGCTGACGCTCACACTTCCTTCTCCATCCTAAATGTCTGCGTCAGGGTGTTCCTCATCAGACAAGATGCCTTTATGACCTTGGAGGAGAGTAAGCCTTCTTTTTTTTTTTTAAATATGTTTAAATATTTCATTAAAGCAGCAGTTTAAAAATGTGAGGTATCACCCTTTATTTACTTTTCTGTACCAAGAACTAATTAGTGAATAGCTGCTATTAAAATATGGTGGTAAAATTAGAGCAGTCGGGTTAAAAAATGGATACTGCAGGATCCAGGTGCTACGTCTACTTGCTATCGCTGTCATTAGGAGATTGCGGGGAGATGTTCCAAATTGTCCAATTACATCTTCACCAGGGAGAGTGCAGGGCAGTTTCCCAGACTTACAGCAGATGCTTCCATGATGGGTTTCAGAGTGGTGAGAGGCTTCTAACTTGAGATTCAGAGAAGGTCTTGTAGCTTCGCCCGGTGGGTGAACTACAATATTTTTCTGTTTCCATTGGCTAAATTTTTCCATTGGGCTTAATATTTAGCAGTAACATTGAAGTAGTACTTGAACTTTTCTAACTTCACAGGTTGCATTAAATTGCATAAACACAGGTTTTTGTAGAAATGACAGAGGCGATATTTCTCTGGAAAATTAATCCAGAAAGTGACTTAATCTTAACTCCGTTTCACTGCCCTTCTTCTCCTTCTTCTTCTTCTTTTAACGTAGGACTTAAGACTTTTACAAGAAATGGAGAGAATTTTTTAAAGCTTTTTAATTTCATAAAAGTATTTTTTGAGTAAAACTTTACTCTTGAGCAGTTTCTGTTTTTCCTAAATGTTTTAATTTAAATATAATCAAATTTCCTGGGACATAATACAGGGTGGGGCAAAAGTAGGTTTACAGTTGTAAGTACAGGAAACACAGTTTATTCTTGTAGTATTATTTGTTAATTATTATATCATTGTCCATATGAACAATTGTAAACCTACTTTTTTCCCACCCTGTAAATGCCCCCTATTGTTCCTTAAGAAATATTGAGGTTACTATCTTTAATAAAATTATATAAGAAAAGTATTTTCCCACACTTTATTATTTTCTATCCTCATTTGAAAAAATAAATAGATGAACTTGATAATGAGTGGTAATTTTCACATACTAAGGTTATGAGTCAGGGGCAAGAAATGTCAGCAACCAGAGGTGTTTAAGATAGAGAGACAGAGGCTGTCGAACTAGGGTTTGGGAGTTAATTGCTATAGAATCAGAACCCAGCTTTGGGCTCTCTAGTACACGGGCTGGAGCCCACCACACATCTGTTTTTATTTACTTGCATCATGTCTGAGAGGCTGACTGTGAATTAGTGAAAGCCATCGCTTTTTGGGGTATTTAATTTCTGCTCCCTCCACTGTTTCATGTGGAAATCACCCCCAGCTCCTTCTCTCTCTGGTCAAAATTAAAAGGGGCCTCTATTTGCTCAACCATTTGAAAGTCCGTTTTAGTATCTGGTTACTTTGTTTAATAACAAAAATCAAATATTCCTTTTTCTGACCATTGACTCTTGTAGAGTACTTGAAATGCACCTACCATACCAGTCTTCATTAGATGGGCACAGTAGTAGGAGATAGCCTCTTGTCCTCACTCTCACACGTGGCAGCATCTCATAAGTCTTCAACAAAATTAAGCACCTTTTAATTTTTCCCACCAGGTCTTAGTTCAATAAATACAGAGGGCTGTAGTTCCAAAAGTATCAATTTCGTGATTTCATCTTCTTCAAGCAAATGCAAGGAGCTGAAAGATGCCTTAAAATGGGCTTCAGGTAAATGGCAAAGGGGATGTATGCATTATACACGTCACCTTCATCCCTCTTTCTTTGGTTAATTCCTAGTCATCAAGGTGCCTTCAAATTTCAGCAAGTGTCCTATTTTGTGTTTTTCAAGCGTTTGGTTGTTTTTGCTTCTGATCTCTCTTTCACATGTCAAGGCAATGAGACTCATGCAGAGTGAGATTCCCTGGGTGTCTCCTGTAGACTGTAGGTATGTCCTCAGTGTCTACCACCCCTCTCCCCTATGGTGGCTGTTGGCAGACAAGCCTAGAAACACATCACCATCAGGAGAAGGTTCAGGTTCTCTCTGTGACATGGGTGCTCAGTGAGGTTGAAGTCTCAGGCGCAGGCTGTGGGTGATGGTGGTGGTAGGGAGGTGGGAACCAGGGTGCCGGTGTTTGAGTGAAGAAGAAACAGGAGAGGGAGCTGATCTGATCTGTGTCTAGATGCCAAGTGAAAGAGTTGGGGTTTAATCCTGATGACAGGGGTGCCATTAAAGGCTTTAACACAAGATGTAATTTTTTAAAATATACATTTTTAAAGATTTTATTTATTATTTTTTAGAAAGAGGGGAAGGGAAGGAGAAAGAGAGTTAGAGAAACATGAATGTGTGGTTGCCCCTCACGTGGCCCCCAATGGGGACCTGGTCCGCAACCCAGGCCTGTGTCCTGACCGGGAATCGAACCAGTGACCCTTTGGTTCACAGCCTGCGCTCAATCCACTGAGCTACACCAGCCAGGGCACACAATGTGATTAAATGGACATTCACAAGGATAAAGTTGCGAAGAAGGAAGAGAGGCTGAAGAAGAAGAATCTGATAGGATAAGAACCAGAAAAGATGAGTAATGGGGAAAGTGAAAAAGGAAAGGTCAACAGAGAGAAATGCTAACGGGCAGGTGAGTAAGAAAAGGACTGAAGACTCTCGGATTTGAAGACATTGGATTTGGCAATTAACACTTAATCGCCTGCAAATGGAGAGATTCTTAGCAGGGTAGAGATAGAAGTGAGAGTATAGTACCAGCCCGGAAGGAGGCGTAGGTAGAAGAGACCTTTCACTTCCTCACACAACCCAAAAGAGGTAACAACCAATCTAAAATCAATAACAACCAGAACTTCCAGAAACTCGAACTGCATGGGACTCCGACAACCGCGGAATTAAAGAAATAGTCAAACAGAACAACCATACCGATAAGGCCGTGGACCGAGAGAAACTGCGGCAAGGTGGTGGGCTGTGTGGGCAGGGCTGGCTGAGTGAGAAACTGAGACTCAGAGCCGACTGTGGACTCTGGCTGTTGCCACGGTGGGAGAAACTTCCAATCTCACTCGAGAGTTCATTGGAAAGTGCACTGGAGAGGAGCAGGCAAGCTTCATTATTCCCTCTCTGGCCACTCCCCTACAGGCAGCAAAGCACTGCAGCAAGGGGGGGTTGCCCTGCCCTGGTGAATACCTAAGGCCCCTCCCCTTACAACTTAACAGGTGCCCTGAACAAAGAAACAGGGCCCAAATGAAAGAACACAGCAAAACTCCAGAGAGCTAAGCAAGGAGGAGATAGCCAACCTATCGGATGAAGAATTTAAAGCCCTGATAATCAAAATGCTCACAGAACTGATTGAGCTTGGTCAAAAAATGAAAGAACAAATGAAAGATACTCAAAATGAAATAGAGCAAAATATTCAGGGAACCATCAGTGTCAGGAAGGTAACCAGGACTCAAAGCAACAATCTGGAACAAAAGGAAGAAACAAACACCCAACTGGAACAGAATGAAGAAACAAGAATCCAAAAAAAATGAAGAGAGACTTTTGAACCTCTGGGACAACTTGAAATGTTCCAATATCTGAATTCTAGGGGTGCCAGAAGGAGAAGAACAAGAGCAAGAAATTGAAAACTTATTTGAACAAATAATGAAGGAGAACTTCCCCAATCTAGTGAAGGAAATAGACTTCTAGGAAGTCCAGGAAGCCCAGAGAGTCCCAAAGGAGTTAGATCCAAAGAGGAACACACCAAGGCACATCATCATTAACTTACCCAAGATTAAATATAAAGAGAAAATCCTAAAAGTAGCAAGAATAAAGAAGACAGTTACCTACAAAGGAGTTCCCATTAGACTATCAGCTGATTTCTCAAAACAAACCTTGCATGCAAGAAGGGGCTGGAAAGAAGTATTCTAAGTCATAAAAGTCATCCAAGTAACCTACATCCAAGATTACTCTATTTAACAAAGCTATCATTTAGAATGGAAGGGCAGATAAAGTGCTTCCCAGATAAGGTCAAGTTAAAGGAGTTCATCATCATCTAGCTATTATTATATGAGATGTTAAAGGAATTATCTAAGAAAAAGAAGATAAAAATATGAACAGGAAAATGACAACAAACTCACAGCTATCAACAAATGAACCTAAAAAGAAAAAGAAAGAAAAACAACAAGAACAAAAATGAAGCAAACGAGTAGAACAGGAATGGATACAGAGAAATGAACATCACATGGAGGGTTTTCAGTGGGGAGGGGAGGGGGAGAATGGGGGAAAAGTACAGGAAAGAAGAAGCATAATTGGTAGGCATAAAATCAAAGGGGAGAGGCCAAAAATAGTATAGGAAACAGAGGACATGAACTAAGGGTGGGGGATGCTGGAGGGTTGGGAAGTGCAGGGTGGAGGGAGGATAAAGGGGGAAAATTGGGGAAAACTGTAATAGCATCATCAGTAAAACAGACTTTAAAAAAAGAAGTGAGACTACAGTGCATTGTGCGAGGCTGTGGACAGCCGTATGGAGACTAAGTTCTCCTGGGGTGGTGGCAGAATTTGGGGAGATGGTGAAGACTGGCCCCGGGGCCAAAGTTCTCACTGAATATGAGGAGATTCTTATAGAATATTGGTAGACGACTGCGAGATGGAGGCAGACAGAGTAGTAAAACCAAGTTTATTTACTCACTTAATTCACCAACAGTTTATGAAACCCACAGTATGTGCGTTTGTTGGGGATTGTTGGGGTTGTTGTAGGCCCTGGGGTTACAGCAGTGAGTTTACCAGAGAAAGTGGCTGCTCAATGAGCTAACATGACAAAGGAGAAGCCCAAGTTTTGAACAAGATGGAAATACACTGCTCTGGAAATGGAGGTGGAAGTGGGTGCTTTGGGAAGGTATTGACATCAGTCACCATCTGGGTTGGTGACTGGAAGCTATTCACGGATTTATTTTATTTTGTGTTCAACAAACCCATAACACTATGTGTCCAGCACAATTTTAAGTGATTCAAAAAATTTACCAATATACTCTGCCTACTTAAGAGTTAGGTATTGCTCATATTCCCATTTTACAGGCAAGGGCACTGAGGAACAGATAGGTTGCCCAGGATTGTAGTTGGTAAGCATCAGACATGAGCTACAGATACATGACATCTGGCTTCCAGATCCCAGTCCTTCACTATTGGACCAGGCTGATTGTCTAGGGGAAGGGGACCTGCTGCAGAGCTCACTGTGGTATGGCCAGCAAGGCTACAAGCTTAAAAATAAACATAAACACTGATCTTTTAGGATCTGTAGTTCATAAGTAGGGTTTTCAGTTAGGGTGATGATTCTCAAAGTTGAGAATGCATGAGATTACCTGGGGTAGCCTGTTAAAATGCTGGTTTTCATAGAAATGGAGATCATATGAAGGGGTATCAGCAGAGAGGGGGAGCAGGGAGAACGGGGGGAAAAGGCACAGGAAATAAGAAGCATAAATAGTAGGTACAAAATAGACAGGGGGAGGTTAAAAACAATGTAGGAAATGGAGAAGCCAAAGAACTTCTATGTGCGACCCATGGACATGAACTAAAGTGGTGGGAGAGGAGGTATAGGGCAGAGGGTAATAAAGGGGAGAAAAAATGGGACAACTCTAATGGTATAATCAACAAAATATATTTTAAAAAATAAATAAAGTGCTGATTCCAAGGCTATTCTCTCCTGGGCCATGGTTCGGGTTCAGGAATCTGCAGTCACTACAGGGGATTCTGATTCAGGTAGTTCAGGGACTGAACTTGGCGATATACTTCATTACAAGGGTGATTGCCTATTAAAAATTCACTGACAGTGAAGATGAGGAAGCACTCAGGCGATTTATTGAAAATGTCAGGCTTTAATAATTTCTGATGACAAAACTACAATTTTTCAATTGGAAAAACTTTCTGAAAATTTTCTGAAATTTAGTTGAAGGAAAGGAAATGAAAGTCATCCCAAGTCTTGTCTGTCAGTTAGAAATTTCTGATCATGACCGGTGTAAAACTCAATTATAAATGGAGATAAAAATATTTCTGAAGTTATAAGGCACATAATGAAAAAAGGATTCAATTAGTATTCATACTTTTCAGAACACTTTTCATGTGTTATTATGTGCCTGTTAACAGCTTTTTTGCTTATTTTTAGTATTCCAGATGCAGTGAACTCCTCCCATTTCATTAAGAAAAGTTTTAAACACATAGGAAAGTTGAAAGAACAGAATAATAAACACCTATATACATCCCCACCTCCTCTGTGTAATAGTTATTATTTTGACATTTTTCTATATATCTACATATAATATTTATAATATTGACTACTTAGCAATGTGTAAATACTATATATTTAGGACATTTGTAGTATGTGTTGAACCATTTAGAAGTAACATCATGAAGTTTTACCCCTAAATATGCACATGTATCCTCCAAGGCATATTTTTCCTGTGTAACATAATATTCTTATTACACTCAGAGTATTAATAATATGAACTAAATTCCCTGAAGTCACCTGTGGTCAGGTAATGACTGTTTTTCTTTTTTTACTTTAATAGATATTACTCTCTAGGGTAATGTTAGGTTCACAGTGCAGCTGAGCCAGAAGTTCAGAGGATTCCTGTATACCCCTGTCCCAATGCAGGCATGGCCTCCCAGCTGTTAGCACCCAGCACCACGATGGTCTGTTTGTTACACTCAATGGACCTACATGGACACGCTATCCTCAGCCCAAGTCCATGGTTCTCCTGAGCGTCCATTCTTGGTGTCGTACATCTTGTAGGGTCGAACAAATGTGTGTGACATGTATCCACCACAGAGTACCATGGAGAATAATTTCACTGTCCCAAAAATCCTCTGTGTTTCACCTATTCCCTGCCACTTGCACAACCCTGGCAAACATGGATTTTTTTCCTGTTTGCGTAGTTTTGCCTTTTCCAGAATATCATAGAGTTGGGTGAGCTATGTTTTAGCACTTGATAGACTTTTCACGTTTATGTTCTCATTTTGTGCGTCCTGACTTCCTTCCTTTGATTTTTCCTCATGTAGCAACTGCGAGCAACAAGCTGCAAGGGACCCCCTTTGTCAGAGGGGGGAGTTCAGGCTTTGTGTCTGGCCTCAGCTACCTGGAGTTGGATAATCCTGCTGGAAACCAAGAGCGATATTCTTCCTGGGCAGCTTCTGTGACTGGGCTCCCCCAGGTCATAAAGCAAAAGGTATGTGATGCCGTGTGTACAGCAGCAGAAAGCAGCCGTGTTGATGTGCCCTGGGAAAAGGAAGTTATGCCAAGGTGCTTACACAGAGGAGGCTGCAATTAGCCTTTTCTGGATCCCAAGTTATGTTCTGTGTGAGAGAAGGAAAGCGTACCTACTGACAAGAAACGGAACATTTGTTATCTCGTGTGTCTGTATTTTAGTTAAAACATCTTGTTAATCCCCAAAGAAATCAATGACAAAATTTGCATGTTAAGCTGTTGCCTTGAGTTTGATTGATTTTTCTGTTCCCTAATTCAGAGGAGCTATAGATTCTTTCAAGAGGAAGGCGTTTGAGCTTGTTGTATTTGTCGGATCACCTTTGTTCCTGTGTTCTTGGCTTGCATGCTCCTGAGGCCACGTAAATTCAGTTAGAACCAGCCACGCTGGCAGAACTTCAGGATGTTCTATTGACACTCAGTTCTCTTTTAATGCAACAAATGTGTTCCTTAAAACTAAAGAGCTAGGCAACATTGCACAATAAAAAGACTATAAGGTTTATGGGGAAAATGGGTCTAGGGACACAACAATCAAAAGTTTAATCTGTGACACACATTAAAAAAAGATAGGCACCCCAGAAAGTCAAAGCCAAAGCAAACCCAGTAGCACGGCTCTATACACGTGAAATTGTTAAGAAAGGTGGATACCATAGTAAACACAGCGCACCACCTGTAAAAAGGTCTGGAGCGTGCCGGGTGCTGGAGCAGTTACTGCTTGTGAATTGCTGTAAGTACAAGGACAACAATGAGAAACGACAGACAGTTGTGACACTGGATGTAGATGGGGGAGTTGATCACACAGGTGGCGAACTAGATAGATGTGTGAGGTACATGTTTGTGTGTATTGTGTTCCCCTTTGTGGTTTGGTTTAGTGTGTCCAGTTTTCTGTGATCGCCTGGTGTTTCCTGTGGACAAAATTGTATGTAAGAAAAGGCAAAACGTGTGTGGTATGCTTCTATTATTCCTTAACATAACACTCTCAACAGAACAAATTTATATCTTCAAACAAATGATATAGCAGAATTGATTCTGGGATCTGTTCCCTGCCATGGGAGTCAAGCAATGTCCCAGGTGAAACTTGGCTTTCAGAGATTAAGACACTTGGACTCAGCTTCTCAAGTTATCTCCCTAACACCAGATAGCACCCGCCTGCCTCCTACCTAATAAGGGTTATGGGGCAGGGGGAGGATTTTCCCCAGAGGTCTCATCTTAAAGTGCCATTCATTAAGATTCAAGGTGGCCTGTGTTCATTGTTAGTACTCCATACACCTTTTTAAAACCCTGCATTGTGGACTAGGGAAAAGCAGGCATTCTTTGCTGTTCTCAACTGTGCACTTTTCCGCATACTTCTGTAACTGTTTATAGCCAGCTGTGCAAGCTCATTAGTGGGACAGGCAAGGAAGAGAGAAAGTAGAGATGTTTCACAGCTCTCTGGCCAATCAATGCCACCCAGTTCAGAAGAGCCTGGGCAGCGATGGAGGGCAACGTGACCGACTTTGCATTTGTCACAGTCGGGTGTGGCCACCAGGGTGTACTGACTCTCCAAAGCCAGTGATGAACATCTCTTCCTAATTCTGTGCTCAGTGGCATCATGGAGGTGGCCTGAAATCAGCTGTCGTGACAGCAGTTACACTCAAGAAATCGGCAGGTGCTACAAACCGGAGCCTTTTTGTTCCTGGGAGAGCAGATGGGTAGCACTTAGTCAGCACATTTATGGTCTTGAAGCATCGGACATACCCAACACAGAGCCGTGGTGCCTACCTAAGTGTCTTCGGGGAGAAAGAGTAATGGTTTTCGGTTGAGAGACATGTTAATTCTCTTAGAGTCAAGATACGTAATTTTAAATTTAATTACACGTACTTCTTTATTCTAATGCGAATGCATTTTCTTTTCTTTTGTCTTCTGCAGGTGTGGAAATGTATTGTCTTCAAGACAATATTTCAATAACTAGAAAATAAATGTCCTGTTGGTTTTTTTAAAAAAAATTATGTATGTACGCAAGATACAAAATATATATATGCCTTCCCCAGCTGGTCCTAATTTCCCCAGACTTGTTTTCTAAAAAAAGTGAATTGCTTTTTAAAAAATCTGAGTAAGAAATAATTGGAATTAACATAGAGTGGCTTTTGATTTTGTCTTAATGGGGATTGAGCTTAAATGCCAAAAGGAAAATAGTGTCGCATAAAACCCGGATTTCTGATGGTGACGTTTTTACCTGTATAGCTGACACCTTTGTATGAGCTGGTAAAGGAAGTACCCTGTGCCTCGGTGAAAAGACTCTACCTGAGACGGGCTCTGGAGGAATACCTGGATGAATCTGACCCCTGCCATTGCCAGCCTTGTCAGAATGGTGGCCTGGCCACCGTGGAGGGGACGCAGTGTCAGTGCTACTGCAAACCATACACATTTGGCGCCGCATGTGAGCTAGGGGTCCTCGCACAGGGCGAAGCAGGTCAGTGCACTGGATGTTCCCTGATTGTGCTGGACCCGTGGAAAAGAGACTTCCCCTCCCACTCTGGCCCCTTCTTGCTGCATGGAGAGAAGGAAGTCTCACTGGGCATTTCAGTTCAGTATCACCACCCCTATTCCTCTTCCGGGTTGTAGATGGCTGGGGCCGAGACCTGTGGCTGACTCCACTCTCCTGTCTGAATGAGCAGACCTGCTGTGCCTGCACCACCCCTTTTCTCCATTACCCTAGATTAGTGCCCGAACACCTTCTGTCCCTCCAAAGTCCTCTCATCAAGGCTTTGTCACAACATAGGTCTGTGGAGCAAGGGTTTGCGTTGCCTAAACTTCCTGATGGCAAGCTCCTTGAATCATCTTTGTTTCTATTTTGTATTCCATCCCAGCAATCAATTATTCACACGTTTGTTGAACATCTGCTGTGTGCTCCACAGCGTGCTCGGTGTTTTAAGCACGTTAGTACAGGGCTCTGTGAAGGTATTTTATGAGGAGTCGATGTATGAGATAGTTTATGTATACTTATTTTTATATCTGTTTATATCTCTCTCCTCTAGAAAGCTCATTTCTTAGGATCAGGACTGTTTGATTTATTTCCAGAGCCTGACAGAGAGCTTGACTTATAGAAGTCACTTAATAGATGCCTGATGAATGCATAAATACCTGACTAAACTCACAGACAAGCATCAGGAAGGCACCCGGGCCCTCCAAACATCTCCCCAAGGGGCCTGTCCCGGTAAATTAACATTCCACCACCGACTCCTTTGTGGCTTGGATTTCCAGTTTTTTGATAAAAATGGAAACGCCCCCTGCTGGGAAGGAGTGGAATAGCAATTATCATGTATCAAGCTGTTATAAGCCTCCTATTGACATACTCAGGGGACTGCTTTATTAACTCAGTTTCTAGTTATGGAAGGAAGCATAAAGAGGATTATAGGAAAATATTATACAAATTAGTTTTGGTGGATGGTACTGAGAAATGGGGGTAGAAATAGCTAAGGAACACGCAGTAAACATACCCGTCTATTATTAGAAAACAATGTTTGGGGGAATGGTTTCTGACATCAGTTTCTAACTAGTAAAGCTAAGTTTTTAGAATATGGTTCAAGTTCTCTCTTGCCTCCCCCAAGGAATATGATGGGGGGAAACACTAAAGGACTGTGAGTCGTCTGTCAGCCCTGAGGTTGAGGATGGCCAGGGTGAGCTGAGGAAGTGCCTTGTGCAGTATTGGGGGGGGGATGCTGATAGGAGCTAAAAACACTCCGCCTGCCTGCACGCTTCTTTCTTTGTCGAGTTCCGGCCGTGGGTTGGCAGCCTGGAGTACCCAGTACACTGTGTCCTTCTCACTCCCTGCCACTGCCTAACAGTAGGAACTTACTGTCTTTATTGAGAGACTGTGGGGTGATGGAAAGAACCTGCACTCAGTTGTAAGACCAAGTTACAGTCTGGATGTGGCATTTAGAGCCATTATAGCGTGGGGCATGGAATTCAACCACTTTGTGTTACATTCCACACCTATCAAGTTAGAATGGTAACTGACCGGCCACCTGCTCACCTGCTCACATTTATTTACTTCTCACTTCATCCTTGTGAGAAGTAAATAAATGATAGAATATATGCACAGTCGCTTTGAAATGGTTGTAAAACGATAAACAGATTTAAGAATTCATTGTAAGGAGTGTGTGAATGCAGCCTTGCTATGGGCAACTCCGGTCAGTGCGCAGAGACCTCTGGCCATCGCAGAAGACCTCAGTGAATGCTGGAGGTAGTAAGTCCCCATATCGCCCTCTCCCCCAGCATCCATGTGAGCAGGAAGCTGAGCCCTAAACTCTGAACTCTTCCTCTCCAAGTACTTTCTGACCAACCTCTCTCTTATCTCACAGGGAGGGTTGATGGAGGTTGGAACTGCTGGTCCTCTTGGAGCCCCTGTGTCGAAGGAAAGAAAACCAGGCATCGAGAATGCAATAACCCGTCTCCCAGAGGGGGTGGGCTGTCCTGCATTGGGGAAACGTCAGAGAGCAGGCAGTGCGGAGAGGAAGACGAGGAGCTGAGGAATCTGCGGTAATGGAGACCAGACCTGCTGGCAATGACATGAAATTCATGGCCCACTGCTGTGTGTGTGGACTAGGCGATTGCTGCTACTAAAAGATTTAAAAGTTAAATGGTGATTTTTATCAGTGACTGCTTTGCCCTTTAGCCCTGGGCTCAGTTGAAGGACCCAGGCATGTCGTGGCCACCTTGCACTCATGTTCCAAGTTTTCCCCACATTGTTACAAAAGGCTGGGGAACCGGGAGGCCGTCTGGGCTTGTGGACTCTAGCAGCAGCGCTGCCACCAAGTAGATTGGCCACCTCCTCACTATGTGGCCCTGGGCAAGTGACTCGCCACACCTCTAACATTAAGGTCATCCGAGTAGGTACAGTGATAACTAGCTTTGGTCAGAATTATAAAAGGTTAGCACGTAGAGTGATTAGTCCAGCGCCTGGCTCAGAGTAAGCATTCAAGAGCAGTTGTATTACATTTCTGACACACCTCTCCTTATTTATTTACTTATTTATTTAGGACTAACCATAAGGTCAGATGCTTGAGATGTCTCATAGCTTTTTAAAAACAGTCAATAAATTTTCATTTAAAGATGATCACATTGCAATTCCTTCCACTAACTTAGTTCCTCCTGAGTTGGAGTTTAGTATTCAAGTTTGCCCTTTGGCTCAGTGCACAGTTGTCTTCCCAGTCAGCCCACAACCCTTTAAGTGGAGATTCTTTGATCTGCACTGGAATATTGACATACTTCAAAAATCCCCTACTTGTAACCTTTGGGATCTGATTTCTTTAAGCAATTTACTTTAGATCCCTAGGAGTTATTATACATGGTGGGAAGTATATCACAGTTTTAGCAAGCAATCTAAAATCTCAGTTGTTTCTAATATTGAAAAGTCTTGTTACACGTAATTTTTACTTGTGAGCCTGTAAAACATGTTACAGGTCTCACTGCCACCACTGCAATACGCTTCCTGTGACAGAAGCATAACCCGTGTCTCAGTGTAGGCACCTGAGATGGCGAATCACTTGACGGGTTAGCCCAGTGTCCTGGCACTGACTTCCTGTGGCCAGGACCTTGTGAGTGCTCTCAGACATGCTTAGTCAATGAATCATACCCTGTCTTACTAAGCTCTTCTAATCAGGGATTGACAAAAGCTCTAGTCAGATGCATGAAAGGTCATGGAGTTGGAGAGAGCACGCTACTTGGGAATCTGGAGGTGCGATGCCTTATTCCTAGGTCTTCGATGTCTCACACCGTAGTGTAAGCAGTGTGGGGGGGTTGCCTCTGGGTACATGTCTCTGGGGATGTTGTTGCCAAATATCAGGTGGAGTCCCAATGCCAACGCCACCCTCTAGGCAAAATTCCAGAGGCAAAGTTTGGGTGGTAAAGGAAAGGAGTCTTTATTCAAAGGCTTCACAATTTTGGAATAACAACTTTCTACGTGCATTAGTCACTTAAGCTATCAATTAAGGCTAACTCTTTAACTCCTTTTTAAAATTATATTTTATTGATTATACTATTACAGTTGTTATGAGTTTCCCCCTTTGTACCCCTCCGCCCAGCTCCCCCAACTCCCTCAGGCAATCCCCCCACCATTGCTCACGTCCATGGGTCATGCATGTAAGTTCTTTGGCTACTCTATTTTCTATACTGTGCTTTACATCCCTGTGGCTACTCTGTAGCTACCTATTTGTACTTTTAAAAATCCCCTCACCTCTTCACCCATTCTCCCCCACACCACCCTCCCATCTGGCAACCATCAAAATACTCTCTGTATCTGTGATTCTGTCTCTGTTCTTGTTTGCTTAGTTTGTTTTTTAGATACAATTGATAGATATGTATTTTTTGATAGATATGTATTTTTTGCCATTGTTTATAGTTTTGATCTTCTTTTTCTTAAGTAACTCCCTTTAACATTTCATTTTTCATTTAATAGTTTGGTAATGATGAATTCTGTTAGTTTTTTCTTCTCTGGGAAACACTTTATCTGCCCTTTGATTTTAAATGATAGCTTTGCTGGTAAAGCAGTCTTGACTGTAGGTCCCTGCTTTTCATGACTTTGAATATTTCTTGCCAATCCCCTCCAGCCTGCAAATTTTCTTTTGAGGAATCAGCTGTCCGTGTTATGGGAACTTTCCTGTAGGTAACTAACTTCTTTTCTCTTGTTGCTTTTAAGATTCTTTCTTTAACCTTTAGCATTTTAATTATGTTTCTTGGAGTGGGCCTCTTTGAATCTATTATAATTGGAACTTTCTGAGCTTCCTGGACTTACATGTCTATTTTCTTCACCAAATTAGGGACATTTTCTTTCACTGTTTTTTCAGATAGATTTCCAGTTTCTTGCTCTTTCTCTTCTCCTTCTGGCACCCCTGTGATGTGAATGTTGGACCTCTTGAAGTTGTCCCAGAGACTTCTTATACTATCCTCATTCTTTTTTCTTCTTCTTGTTCTGATTGGTTGTTTTTTGCTTCCTTATGTTCCAAATCATTGATTTGATTCTTGGCTTCATCAAGAAGCCTTCATCTCTACTGTTGTTTCCCTATAAATTGTTCTTTATTTCAGTGACTGCATCCTTCATTTCTCACTGGATCTTTTTTATGCAGCTGAGGTCCTCACTAAGTTCTTTGAGTATCACTATAACCAGTGTTTTGAACTGATTATAGTGTATGATAGATTGGTTATCTCCATTTTGTTTAGCTCTTTCTCTGGAGTTTTGATCTGTTCTTTCATTTGGTCCATGTTTCTTTGTCTCCTCATTTTGGCAGCCTCCCTGTGTTTGTTTCTGTGTATTAGGGGGAGCTGCTATGATTTCCTATCTTGGTAGCATGTAGACCTGCTTTGATTCTGTGTCTTGCTAGTGTGGCCTAATGTAGTAGGTGTCCTATAAGGTACAGTGACTCAGCCCCCCCTCTCACCCAAGCTAGGTACTCGAGGTGTGCCCTTTGTTTGGGCTGAGTACACCCTCCTTTTGTAGTTGAGCCTTGGTTGCTGTTGAGAGATCAACAGGAGGGATTTACCCAGGCCGGTTAGCCACAAGGATTAGCTGTGATCACAAACAACCACCCTCCACCCTCCATGGAGGATCAACTGTGCAGGGGCAGGGTGGTGGTGCTCTGATGTGGTCTGTAGCTGTCCACTGGGTATGCTGGTCCTGGGGTTTCCTGGGTGGTACAGGACAAGGTCAGCTCCAACCTGTGTTTTTCCTGGGGCCAACCTGCTTGAGTCATAAAGCAATCTGAGATGGCTGCTACTTGTGCTGGGTTTGGAGGTACCCAGGCAAAGCCAAGCTGTGAATCTAGGCTGGCTGCTGTGATTGTGGGGGCTTGGGGCTCACTGAGGCTGGCTGTTGCTTGTTTGGGAGGACTTAGGAATTTATGCAATATAAGCCAAGACCAGGCATTCATATGAAAAAGCAGTTTGGTGGGCCTGTGAGTTTGGGGTGGGGGCGGAATCTCTGGGGATCACCAAGGTGGGTTATAGAGTTTTAGCCAGGTTGACAGAGTCTCAGATATGGCAGCAGCTTGCTGGCTCTGTGACAGGAGGGTTTAGAAAAAGGAGCCCTTCAGATGCAAATGAAAAACTTGCTATGGTGCAAAATACTAATTATACTGTGGAAATTTATCATATTAATGATATTTTGTTTCTTTTTCCTTCCAGATTGCTTGAACCACATTGCTTTCCTTTGCCTTCGGGTTCAACAGAATTCTGTCCACCACCCCCTGCCCTGAACCACGGATTTGTTCAAGTTGGTTATGAGAGAGACATATTTTCCATTTATATACTTTTTACTTCAAGTTCTACCTCTCTTCTGTGGTTATGATCCATGTCCTTCTCCACGATGAAATAGTGCTAAAAGTATTTTATGTGTGCATCTTTGTTTTAGTGATGGGGTTTTAGATCATGACTTTTGTTCTTTGGCCCAAGGTGATTAGAATTCTGCAGAAGGCAGTATATCTTCTGTGGCAAGGTAATCAATACTGCTGCCCAATGAATTAGAAGTGTAGTCATGCCAGAGGATGGCTAAATATTTCCATTCCCACTAAAAATAGAAATCTGTAAGCAAATTCTTCATTATGAGGACTTTCTCTATTCTTGCCATTAAAAGAAAAGTTTTTCTAAAAAACATTTTTTTCATAAAAATGAGGTTTATGATGAAGTATTACGTATATCCCAGGAGCCAATCAAACATTTAGCCAGTGATGGTGAGATGTGAGTCATTATACTTTGAGTAATTTTCTTGTTCAGGAAGGAACAGGAGCCGTCTACTACCTGTCATTCTAGGGAATTTTCCTGGCTTTGGGACCCTGTTAATTTAACTCCCTGTTAACAAGGAGTGCCCTTCTCACTCCTTGTTATGGTGAAGCTTGGGCCCTGGACCCAGTGAAGTCTCCTCCTGGTTCACACAGGAGATTTTGTTCATCAGGGTTCTCTGTGTGCGGCCAGCCTTGCTTTCTTCACGAAGGAGTTTGCCTCTCAAATTGCAGGCCTTAGAACATAGATACACTGAGATTTTGCTGAAGTTTTGCCTAGTGTAGGTACTATTGGGAGATGGAAGAGCGCTCTGTGTGTGTGTGTGTGTGTGTGTGTGTGTGTAGAGGGAGGGGGGAGAGAGAGAGCACAATGAACCTAGTACTAACACTCATATTGTCCCATTATAGTCACTACAGTCCGTGGAGTTCCTGACAGCAGCCTAGGCTCACAGAGTGAGGCCAAGCAGACTAACATACTTTAGCAAACCATGAGGCTGTTGTCCCGAACTCCAGTGCATGTGGTGTCCTTTAAGGAGCCCATGGACTGGCCACATCAGAGTCACCTAGGACCTTAAAAATAGAGGTGGCTGTCTGCCCCTTGTCTTCCATTTTTCCTCATTCTGTAGGTTTAGAGGAGATCCCGAGAGTCTATATTTTTCTAGATTGCTATTAACAGTTCTCATAGAGAGCCAAGTATGCACACAGTTGAGTTCAACTTTCCCTGATACCGGAGTCCCTTTTGTAAGGCCCAGGATCTAGAACAAAAAGCCACGTGAGTGTCCTTCCTACTCGTTCATGGAGAAAGCAAGGCTGGCCACACACATCTTCAAGCCCCCATATCAACCTGGGCCTCTGTTTCCTACCAGCCTCCTTGGAGGAGCCAGCCTGGGCCAGGGCTGACAATGGGGAGGAGAAGGCACCAAGGAACCCTGTCCTAATGCCTGTAGCATAGGCAGCGCAGCTCCAAGCCCTCTCCCGGGAGAGACCCCAAGCAAGCCTGGTTACCCACTCAAGGCTCAGACTTCAGACTCTGCTTTACTAAGAAGGGTCACCTCCTGGCATTAGGGCTAATGACATGTCCTTGAATCTGACCCAGCCCGGCAGCCCTTTCCCACAGGATGGGGTGGGAGAAGATCAACATTCTGCTTCCTCTGAATGTCACCAGGGGGAGACTTGACTTTCATGAACAGGCTGATGGGATTTGAACCTGTCTGTTCAAACTGGCGTTCGTCAGGCAGTGTGTGGTCAATGAGCAGCCACTAACACCTTACCGTGAAGGGTTGACTGACAAGGACGTTTCCAAATTCTGACGACAAACTACCTTTAACTAAAAGTATAAGGGAGAGAAGTCACTTGGGCAGTGTGTACTAAAGTAATTTTAGCAAAATGCTCAGTACGGTGCTTGGTATTTTGAGCACAATCAATAAATTATGGTACAATAACATCAACAGCTTTATTTCAGTTGATGGTGGGAGAAGTGGTGTTGGCTGGGGCTATAAACAAAAACTATTTTTATAAACAAGTATTAAATCAGTAATTTCAATGTTGGTTGCCAGATGATTAAAAGAAGGCATGGTTTATAGATCAAATATATTTAAAGAAACATTTTGGTGGTGTAAAACAGGCATACCTTTTCCCTCTCTTTTACTTCTGTTTAGGGTGAAGATACCACATTTCCTGTTGGGAAAAACATAGTGTACACCTGCAGCGAGGGGTACTCTCTTGTTGGAGACCCCATTGCCAGATGCGGAGATGATTTACAGTGGCTCGTTGGGGAAATGCATTGTCAGAGTGAGTGGCCTCGGGTGTATCCTAAACTTTAAGATGAGATAATAATGTGGAAGAGAATGAACCAAGATAAATAATTGCTCGTGGAGCGCCCCATGTCTTGACCTCTCTTCACTGAAAGGCTCATATGATCCTGAGTTTCAGGAGTGCTTTGAGGAAGGCCTCAGCTTTCTCTAGTCAATAGAGCTCCCGATGGGTGCAGCACATTTTATTGCGATTTCTGGGACCAATTAGAATTGGCCAGGAAGCTCAGTTCTGGCTAAGACCATCAAGATATCTTCTAAAGTTTAATAGTTAGGAGTATACTACAGTCAATACCACAATCTGTCTCTGTCCTTAAATGTTTTGGACCCTGTTCTGTTCCAGTGAAGACAAATTGTGTCACGTTAACACTACGCTTTGGCTTCCATCTCCGTTGCAATAGAAGTTCGTTCAGCAGATGGATAGACAGAGTGTAGAGATATATTTTTCCTACATCGCTTCGCCTGTGCATATAAGGAATGCCTTAGTGAACCCAAGCACATTTTTTTGCCTTGCATATATACCTATCAGTGAAAGTTCTGAGTCATAGGGTACATCTACATTTAAATTTAGAAGATGCTGCCAGCGTTCCATGTGATCATTGCCAATTTGCATCCCCACCAAAATCTAAGAAGTTAAGATTGCTCTGAATCCTCACTCACATCATCTGTCTTTAAATTTTTTTACCTGTATGAGTGTGTAGCGGTATCTTTTAATCTGTATTTCTTTGTGATGAATAGTGATGTTAAACCCATTTTCACTTGTTTATTGGACATTTGGCTATCCTCCTTGGTGAAGTGGTTATCCAATCTTTTGTCCATTTTTAAGATTTGTGTTTTTTCTTGCTGATTTGTAGGACGTCCTCTTTTACTCTCTGCCTCTTTCTCCGTCTTGCCTTTCTATCTCGGTCTGAAGTTCTTCAGCAGAAATTACTGAAATGGAATATAAACAAACACTCCCCAGCTGCGGGCAATGGAGCCCAAAACTGGTTCGATGAAAAGATGAATCAGATACTTCTGCTTGAAGAACCCCTTCCCTTTTATTGTGAAACTATTGGTGGAAAATGGTCCCACTCTTAGTTCATCTTAAAATGTCTTCATTTTATCTTCATATTTGTAAAATATTTTTATTGGGTAGGGAACTATAAGTTAGCATTTATTTTCTCCAAACTCTTTAAAGACTTCATTACGTTGCCTCTACTTTACGGGGGGGGGGGGTGTCTTTGTTTTTCAGCAGCAACCCTACTCTGATGTGCCTTGGTGCGATTTTCCTGGTCTTTATGCTGGTTGATACTCATAGGAGTTCTTGAGCCTGTGCTTCAGAGTCCTTTGTCAGTTTTAGAAAATTATTGACCACTGTGTCCTAAAATATGGCACCTGTTCCATTCTTGCTCACTCTCCTCATGAAACACAAATGATACATTTTTAGACTTTATATACTATTATATATGCATTCTTTCCCTTGTTTTACATCATTTTACTCTTTGTTTCATTCTACATTTCCTATTGACCTATCTTAGTTTGTTACTTCTCTGTACAGTTGTATATAATGTACTTTTAAGAGCTCTATTGAGTTCTTAATTTTATTTTCCAATTCTAGATATTCCATTGATCTGCTTTTCTATACTTTCTAATTCTCTGCTGAAATTTTCCATCTTGTCATTTATTTTTTTCCCAACATAACTGTTAATCACGGTTATTTCGAGGTCCATGTCCGTTAATCCCATCATCTGGATCTACTGTGGGTCTGCTTCTAAAGTCTTTTTATTTTACCTTGGTCAGTTCTTATCTTTTCTGACTATTAGACTAGTTTTGATTGAATGCCAGACTTTATGTGTGAAAAGTTAAAGAAATTATTTGAGGCCATGGGGAATATCTTCCTTAAGAGAAGATTTGTTTTGTTCCTGGCAAGCGGTGAGGCTGGTTTACGCCAGTTTGCCTTTATTCTTAGTGTGTAGCTGTTAACGGACCCCAACTGAAACTGTGATAGTAGTATGTACATAGGTCCCTTCTTTTCGACAGGACTGGGCTCTAAATTTTCAGGACTGGGCCTAAAACTCTACTCAGCTTTTCAGCCTTTAAGCTGCATTTTTTCTCCTCAGTTTAGCAGCCTTTCAACAGTCCTCTCCCCTTGCCCAACTTGCAAATACTTCAAGGGCAAAGGCATTACTACATGTTGTCATCACCACTTTAGACTCCCTTTCTCTCTGGACCTTGGATCTTCAAACTTGGACTTGCATCTTGTATCCTCAGCAGCACACAACACACTTGGCGAAATAGAGGCACTTGGTAGATGCTGTTTTGAGTGGATGAGTAAATGGGTTTTCTGGTGCAGAAATAGAGCAGTATTTTGTAGACTGTTTTCCATTAAAGAGATTGCCAAGATTTTTAAAATTGTGAATTCTGACTTGCTTTCCATCACTGTGTATGCATCTCATTTTTCTCTTTGCTATTTTTTCAAGTAGAAAATTCAAACTAATGAACTAATCAAGCAAGAGAGAAAAGAGATGAGAAACAACATTTCACACTTTTGTGGTTGCAGGGTTAAAGGCAGCTCTTCAAAAATTTCGGGTAGTAAAATATCCAATTGGATACATGCTAATCATACAACAAAGAACATAGTTCTCGGGAAAATTCTAGTGGGGCTTAACCAGACCAGAGAGATAAGTGGCAGTTGTGAAAAGTCTGGTTTTGACAGCAGACCGGACTATAGGATTCTGTTTATAAGCTAATTTATTTGCGATCGTCACAGTGTCGCTTTGAGGGTTGATGTGGAGGGTGGGAACTATTTTGGTCTTCAGTCATTCATTGGCCAATTTTATGTGGGGTGCATCTTTTCTTCTAATGTGAAAAAGCAGAGCACATCCATCAGCGCCATTCAAGGCTGTCCTGCTTTTACAAAGATGGTGCAGGAAAGCTATGACCATTGTGTTCTGTGTGTGTGTTTATCTTTAGAAATGGCCTGCGTTCTCCCTACACTGATGGATGGCATTCAGAGTCAGCCCCAGCAGCCTTCCTACACGATTGGCGATAAGGTGACCTTTTCCTGTCCAGATGGCATGTCCTTAGAAGGTCCTTCGACATTTCTCTGTGGATCCAGCCTCAAGTGGAGCCCTGAGATAAAGGATGTCCGCTGTGTGCACAAAGGTGAGCAGTCTAGGCTTGCCCGAGGACACCCACACTCGGGAGAGTGATAGTCCTGGTGGCCCTGAGTCACCGTAACTGTTGAGTCCTTGCCTCCATCCCTGTCCCTCCATGAGAAGGAGGTCAGTTCATAGACCAAGTAACAGGCTTTGATACCTGGCACATGTAGACTCGAGGGATGAAAGAAAGGCAAGAATAACCCTGATGGTTCTAAAATTGTAATCAAAATCCTTTTATCACAGGTTAGCTTTGTATCACTTATGGTGCCAAGGAAAAGGATTTTTAAAGTGAATTGCTGGTTTCCTCCTGATTCTAAATATACTTTTATTAAGTACAAAGTTGAGATAATAATTATATGAAGTTCTGTATGTTTTATTTATGGGCTTTCAGAGAGTTTATTAGTATTTTTTTTAAGATTTTATTTATTTATTTATCTTTAGAGGGGAAGGAGACAGAGAGAAACATTAATGTATGGTTGCCTTTTGTGGGTCCCCTGCTGAGAGTTGGCCTGCAGGGAACCAGCCTGCAACCCAGGCATGTGCCCTGACTGGGAATCAAACCGCGATCCTCTGGTTCAAAGGCCTGCGCTCAATCCATTGAGCTACACCAGCCAGGAGTTTATTAGTATTTTTGAAATTAAAATTTTAAAAGCATTTACATTTAATAACACTGCAAAGAAGAAATGATTGAAGGAAAAGTGTTGTGGTTTGTGAAGTTGTTCTGAATAATGTAAATCCAAAAAATGCAGTGTTTTGAACATTAAGCAAATTAAAACGGTGTTTTAGAACTTGAGGTAGAAAAAGATTTGGAAAGCTAAATCATTTCTTTTTAGAGATATTTAAGATGAAATGGATTTGTTTTTTGAAACAACCTTTTCACTTCCGCCAAGATGGAGGCGTAGGTGGAAACACTGCGCCTTCTCCCACAACCAAGTTTGAATACAACAAAGGTTTGGAGAAACAAAGACACAACCAAAGGACAGAAAATTGAATTATACGGAAGTCCAACTACATCTAACCGTTCAACGGGACGGTAAGAGGGGCGGAGCCAGCAGCGAGCAGGGTCGGGCAGGACAGGGCCCCTGACCCAGGCGCGCAGGCAGACAGGAACCAGTTGTGGTGCGGGGCAGACCTCGGGCGCATGTTCGCGCACAGTGAGACAGACCATGCAGGCCCCAGGGGGCAAGGGCTGATGGCAGTGGCACACTCGCGTGCAGTGGGATGAAACGCGTGGGCCCGGTGACGGCAGCAACTGCGGCACCGGTGAGGGCCGTGGCAGCAGGTGGCGGTCAGGACGCCATAGTCCCTCTTTGACCCCGCCCCCACATACAGCGTCACAACCCAGCAACTTAGTTGCCCTGCAATACCAGTGAGAGCCATTGTCGCTCTTTGACCCCGCCCCCACATACAACGTCACAACCCAGCGACTTAGTTGCCCTGTTCTAGTGAACATTTTAGGGCTCTGATCCTGCTATGGAACAGGCACAAACAACCCGAAAGATGGCGCAAGAAGAACTCAAAGTACCAGAGCCAATAACTCTAAGCGACCGAGAAATTGCCAGCTTCTCAGAAGCACAATTCAGGACACTATTTATCAGGATGCTCACAGAACTGGTAGATTATAGTCACAAATTAGAGGAACAAAGTTACAAATTAGAGGCATATATGAAGGCTAAACTAATTGAAATGAAGGGAGATGTCCAGGAAACCAATAGTGATGGAAAGGAAACTGGGACTCAAATCAATGGAATGGACCAGAAGGAAGAACAAAACATCCCACCAGAAAGGAATGAAGAAATGAGAATTCAAAAAAATGAGGAGAGGCTTAGGAACCTCCAGGACATCTTTAAA
>NW_028087016.1:0-1803 GCF_014824575.4 Sturnira hondurensis
CATAATGGTTGTACCAGTCTGCAATCCCACCAAAAGTGAACTAGGGTCCCCTTTTCCCCACAACCTCTCCAGCACTTGTTTGTTTCTTTCTTCATGACAGCCATTCTGACTGGTGTAAAGTGGTATCTCATTGTGGTTTTAATTTGCATCTCTGATAGCTAGCAATATTAAGCATCTTTTCATGTGTCTCTGTATGTCCTCCTTGGAGAAGTGTCTGTTCAAGTCCTTTGCCCATTTTTTAATTGGGTTGCTCATCTTCTTTGAGTGGAGTCGTATGAGTTCTTTGTATATTTTGGAGATTAAATTTTTGGCAAATATGTTAAGCTGTTGCTTCTCTTTTTATCTTGATACTGTTTTCATTAGCCATGCAGAAGCTTTTAATTTTGATGAGATCCCACTTGTTTATTCTTTCCTTTATGTCCTTTTTCTTTAGGGGATATGTCAGTAAAAACATTGCTGCATGGAATATCTGAGATTTTCCTGCCAATGCTCAGCTCTAGGGCTTTAATGGTTTTACAGCTTATATTTAAGTCTTTTATTGACCTTGAATTTATTTTGGTGTATGATGTAAGTTGGTACTCAAGTTTCATTTTTTTGCATGTAGCTGTCCAGTTCTCCCAACACCATTTGTTGAAGAGGCTATATTTACCCCATTTTATGTTACTGCCCCCTTTGTTGAATATTAATTGACTGTAGAGATTTCGGTTTATTTCTGGGCTCTCTGTTCTATTCCATTGGTCTATGTGCCTGTTTTTATGCCAGTACCAGGCTGTTTTGACTACAGTGGCCTTGTGATACAGTTTGATATCAGGTATTGTGATCCCTCCTACTTTATTCTTCTTTCTCAAAATTACGGCTGCTATTCAGTGTCTTTTATGGTTCCATATAAATTTTTGAAGTGTTTGTTCTATGTCTGTGAAATATGCCATTGGTACTTTAATAGATATTGCATTGAATCTGTAAATTGCTTTGGATAGTATGGACATTTTGATGATGTTAATTCTTCCAATCCATGAACACGGTATATGTTTCCATTTGCTTGTGTCTTCCTTGATTTCTTTCTTCAGTGTTGTGTAGTTTCTGTATACAGGTCTTTAACCGCCTTGGTTAGATTTATTCCCAGATATTTTATTTTTGTTTTGCTATGTCGAATGGGGTTTTTTTCCTGATTTCTGCTTCTGCTGTTTCATTGTTGGTATACAAAAATGCCTTTGATATTGACTTTCTATCCCGCTGTTTTGCCAAAGTCATTTATTAGTTAGAGCAGTTTTTGGTAGAGGCTATAGGATTTTCCATGTACACTATCATGTCATCTGCAAACAATGACAGTTTTGTTTCCTCCTTTTTGATTTGGATGCCTTTTTTCCTTTTGTTGTCTGATCGCTGTGGCTAGAACCTCTAATACTATATTGAATAGAAGTGGTGAAAGTGGGCAACCTTGTCTTGTTCCTGATCTTAGTGGAAAAGATTTTAGTTTTTGCCCATTGAGTATGATGTTGGTTCTAAGTCTTTCATATATGGCCCTTATTATATTGAGGAATGCTCCCTCTATTCCCACTTTGCTGAGTACCTTAATCATAAATGGGTGCTGTACCATATCAAAAGCTTCTTCTGCGTCTATTGAAATGATCATGTGGTTTTTGTCTTTGCTTTTGTTTATGTGGTGTATTACATTTACTGATTTGCGAATATTGAACCATCCTTGCATTCCTGGGATGAATCGCACTTGGTCGTGTTGTATGATCTTTTTAATGTATTGTTGGATGCAATTTGCCAATATTTTATTGAGGATTTTAGCATCTA
>NW_028087017.1:0-1713 GCF_014824575.4 Sturnira hondurensis
TAGGTGCCTGTCAGTAAATGAATGGATCAAAAAACTATGGTCCATATACACAATGGAATTCTATGCCTCAGAAAGAAAGAAGGAGCTCGTACCTTTTGCAACATCATGGGTGGAACTGGAAAGCATTATGCTGAGTGAAAAAAGCCAGGTGTTGAAGGACAAATACCATATGATCTCACCTTTAACAGGAAGCTAAACGACAAAACAAACAAGCAACCAAAATATAACCAAAGACACTGAAATAGAGAACAGGCTGACAGTGACCAGAGGGAAGAGGGGAGGGAATTTCCGGGGAAATAAGGGAGGGATTTAGTGGAACATTTATAAAGGATACATGAACAACAACTGAGAAGGGCGGAAATGGGAGGGAGGTGGGGAGCACAGAGGGTGGGATGGGATGGGAGTAATAGACAGAAAACTGTACTGGAAAAATAATTAAATAAATAAAAATAAAAATAAAAATAAAAAATTGTCTTTATCTTAGAAAAAGTTTTTCATTTAAATAAATAAGAAACATTAAGATAAAGATCTTTTATATTCTTTAGTCATATTTAAGTACAAAAAGGACAATATTTAAGAGATATAAATAGAATGTGAAATGTACAACCACAAATGAATATACACATATCATTATTACCTGTATCCTAAAGTCAACTTTAATAATAATCCACTTATCGTAATACTCAGTATATTCTGAAAGTCTCTCCACCTTGGTAGTCTATCTAGAGTTTTATTTCGAAAGCAGAAGAAAAAGAGCATATTCTGTTTCAGGTTACACACAGGCTGCATCTGATACTGAAACAACTCACAGATATCTGTGTAGCAATTCATGAATCTCTGGGTTGGTTGTCAGCACGGCAGTCCTGTTATAAGCTTTATCTTCATAGATTATAGCATTGATTAAAAACCTTAGTGTTTGAATATATTACTCAAGATTGGTCAACTTAAGCTTTAAAATAAGTAAATTTATGGTGGCTCACATTTTATTGGCTTGGTAATTTATAGGTAATGCAATATTTAATGGTTCTGAAGAGAGCCTGTGTAGCAAATTCTCAAATCCCAAAGCCCATAACAGCATTAGCGGGTAAGGCTGAGAGTCATTTAACCTAAATTAATGTTGCATGTTGTCAAGAGTATCAGGCAGTCATTTAAGCAGAGATAAATTAAATGAAGCATTCAGACTACTGACCAAGAAACAAGTAAACAAACAAATACAGCAGAAACACACCAAAAAGTCATGCTACTTACACTACTGCTAAGCTTGTCCCACCACAATCCTGGCACCCTTTGAGCCAGTTATGATTTGTTCTGTAACTTGTTCCAGCTACTTTTGGGCCTCAATGTCCTTCCTTCCTTCCTTCCTTCCTTCCTTCCTTCCTTCCTTCCTTCCTTCCTTCCTTTCTTTCTTTCTTTCTTTCTTTCTTTCTAACCACCCATCTATCATCTACCTACCTACCTATCTACCATCTATATATCCATCCCATTTATACTATCAGAGTTCTTTAATTCCCCAATTTTAAGTGCTTCTCAGACTTTCTCATCTTTTTCTATTATATCCTTCATGGTAACTATAGCACCTTTCAAACATTTTCAAGATCTACCTCACTTAATATTTTCTAGAATTGAGTCTACTTTATTTTTTAGTATTTTCCTACATATATACATGATTAGAATTGATGAACAATCTCATTTATTATTTACTCCCATTCAATT
>NW_028087018.1:0-885 GCF_014824575.4 Sturnira hondurensis
ACTACAGAAATCTTCAGAACAAAGGACATGCATGCTTGCCACCCAACCACATTTTTGGCCATCCCTACCCTCACCTGCTTTATACTGCTTCACCCTAAACTTATCCCTTTCAGCCCCCCAGCCTCCCCACCCCTAAGCTTGTTCCATTGTCTTCCCTGAGAACCGATCACCAATAAACCCTGCTTACATGTTAATAGACACATTGATCTTTAATTCTTTACTGCATTGACAGGAAGAACCAAGTTTCTGGGAGTTTGTCCCATCACAGAAATAGTCAATTTTGTGATAGAAGTAGGGAAAGTACAAGACAAGCCTCTATGTAGCATTGTGTAGTAACAGGAAGTGAGGGAGTGCTAAAAAAATATGTATTGAAGTAATGAACCTTGGTCAAGGGGACACAAACAGAAAGAGCTACAAATGGTGGAAGTGGAACAATCTGAGCCAAAATGAAACCTAGTATTCCTTATTTTCCATAATGAAAAATAAATACATGAGAACACTAGGAAATGACTCAGCAAATAAATAATTGAGGAAAGATAAATCTTGCTATGATGTGATGAAAAAACATTTCACTTTAGTCTCTGAAAACTATAATCCCAGTCACATTATGAGGAAATATCAGCATATCACAATTGAAGAACATTCTGTGAAATTCCCGCCTGGTACTCTCAACACAGCCAAGGTCAACAAAAATAGGGAAAGATGGAGAGCTTGTCACAGACCAGAAGAGATGAAGGAAACACAGTAACTAAGTGCAAGCAGAGAATCGGATATTAGGGGAAAACCTAATGAAATCTGAATTAAATCTGCAGTTTAGAAAATCATACTGTGTCAATCTTCGTTTCTTAGTAGTACAAATATATCCTGTAGGGAATATGAAGCAAC
>NW_028087019.1:0-3912 GCF_014824575.4 Sturnira hondurensis
ATTTATAAAAAAGAGTAATCTGCTTATTCAATTTCTGGTTGAAAATTGCTGTGGGATATTTGGAGAGGAAATCACTTCCCTCTTTGGAGAATCTTCAGTGCGGCATGATACTACAGAGAGAGCCTCTGACACCCCTGGTGCAGAGAAGACTGCCATCCCCGACAGCGGGGAGATGGTGCTGAGTGAGGATTTTGATGCTTCATGCAGTGACCTGGTAGAGAACCTTGGTGAGGAGAGCAGAAGCACGGGCTGTGTCTTAAACTTTCAAGACAATCACCTTGATCAACCTGAGGCGGAAGACCTTTTAAGCCTGAGTGACATTGACTTAGACTTTTCTAAAGAAGAGGACATTGAAAAGCAATGGCCACTTGAATGCACACTGGTGGCCATTTCTGTGTTATCTTGCAGTCACATGCCCACACATGATTCCTCCAGGAACCAGCCCTTTGATGCTGAGAAATCTGGACACCCCCCACCACAAACACCAGTGGTCCTCCAGAGTTCCAGCAGACACCAGTGCTGCACAGAGCCCAACACCAAGGATCAGCCAGGGCACACTGAGCTATCTCAGGATGATATCTGCAAAGAACCAAACTAAAACTATCTGCAGGCTTGGTCACTTGCATGGAGAGGAGGACTATCTGGATGGTGGAAAAGAAGACACACTCGAGTGTCAGTTAAAAATGTACCTGAAACTCCTAAGCCCTGAACACGATGGAAATAGGTCTGACAAGGTTGAAAAACTGGCCCCTCAGAAAGAAAAAGAGGGAAGCAAGGTCTCATAAAAAGAGAAGGTCTCAAATAGAATAACCACAAAATTGCCTTTCCCTGCCTCTGGTGTTCCAGAAGCCAACTCACTGAAGGGTAATCAGGAAGACATGTGCCTAAGGGCAAAGGAAGAACATAGAGCAGTGCAGGCAGCCTGGTCAGAAGAGACTGGAGTTGTGGGAAATAGTAGAAGGCCTGGTCACCACAGAGGGAAGGTGTGGAAGGTGAGCAGAAGGACTTGTTGTAGATAAAATATGTGGCAGTCCAGCAGAAGATTTGGTCACAGGACACAGAAGGTGTGGAGGAAAGCAGAAGGCCTGGTCAAGCAGACAAAAGGAATGTAAGAAAAATGGAAGGCCAGGTCATGACAGACAGAATTAGTGAGAACCTATCAGAAGGCCAATATGGAGGAGGGGGACAGTGTGTGAGTCAAGTAGGAGACTCATTTGGTTGAGATGGAGGAGGAGTCCAGCAGAAGACAAGTTCAGAACAAACAGAAGGTTTGGAAGGCAAGCAGAATGCCTGGTTGGAGGAGAGAAAAGTGTGGGATTAAGCAGGAGGCTTGGTCAGAGGACACAGAAAGAGTGGGAGGAGAGCACAAAGTCTGGGGAGGCCAGATGGAAGGTGGGGGAGGCTAGCAGAAGGATCAGTAGGAGGAGATTATAGGTGTCCGAGGCCAGCAAAGGCCTTGTTGGAAGAGACACAAAGTGTGGGAGTAAAAAAAGAAGCTCAGTCTGGAGGTACAGAAGGTGTGGTGGAGGGGAGCAGAAGACCCTGTGGGAGGACAGAAATGGTGTTGAAGCCAAGCAGGAGACCACTTCACAGGATATGGAAGGTGGTGGATTCCAGCAGACAACCTGTTTGGAAAAGATGGAAACTGTGTGAGTCAAGCATGAGGCTCATTGCGGGTGACAGAGTGTGTTGGAGCTGAAAAGAAGAATAGTTTGGAGCAGATAGAAGGTGGGAGATGTGAACAGAAGACTAAGGTGCAGAAGCTGGAAGGTGTGGGAAGCCGGCAGAAGACCACTTTGGAGCAGAGAGAAAGTAAGGGAGAAGAACAGAAGACCAGATCATAGCAGATGGAAGGTGTCAGAGGCCAGCAGAGGGCCTGGATGTTGGAAAAGGAAGGTGTCAGAATCCAGTCAAAGACCAGTTCAGAGCTGAGGAAAGAAATGGGAGACCAGCAGAAATCCGGGGAATGTGGAAGGTGTCGGAGTCCAGCAGCAGACGTCGTTGGCGAAGGAAAGTCTGGGAGTAAAGCAGGAGCTTGGTCAGAGTATATGGAAAGTTGAGGAGGAGGACAAAAAACCAAGTCAGAGGATACAGAAGGTGTAGGAGGCCAGCGACTGGCCTGGTTGGAAGAGCCACAAAGTGTGGGAGTGAATTACTCATTCTGGTCAGAGGATACAACATCTTTGGGAGGAAACCAAAGGCTTGCTCAGACAGACAGAAGGTGTGGGATGGAAGCAGAGAGATCCATTGCATAGACATGGTGTGAAAGGTGAGCAGAATGATGAGGCAGAGGGCAGGAAAGGTGTTGGGGCAAAGCTGAAGGCAAGTTATATGGATAAGGAAGGTGTTGCAGGTCAGTTGACTGCAGTGTTGGAAGATACAAAGAGTGGCAGTCTTGCAGAAGTCTCAATTGCCTGAGGCAGAATCCATGAGAGCTGAGAAGAAAACCAGGTCGGAGTAGAAGGAAGCTGTGGAAGCAGAGCAGAAGACCAGTTGGGAGCACACACGTTGTAGGACAACAAAAGACCAAGTCATATGAGTTGGAAGGTGAGGGAGGCTAGTGGAAGACCTGGTAAAGGCAGAGAGAAGGTGTTGTGTGTGGGGGGAGTAGAAGGCCAGGTTGTGGCAGAAGAAAGTTCTCGGATGCCAGAAAAAGACTAGATGGCAGCAAATGGAAGGTGTGGGGGATGCAATAAAGACAATGTCAGAGGGTATGCATGATTCCAGAGGACAGCACATGGCCTGCATGGTGGGAAAAAAAAAAGATGTCACAAACCAGCTGAAGGTTTATGGTAAAGGGAAGAAATAGGAATGAAAAAGACAGACTGGGCAGAGTATGGAAGGTGTTGAAAGCCAGCAGAGGGCCAGGTTGGAGAAGTGGAAATCAAGGAAAGTGTGGGAATCAAGGAAAAGGAAGGTTGGAGATTATGATTGGGTTGGAGTGAAGTAGAATGCCTGTGAAGGTGGGGTAGGTGAGCAGAAAGCCTGGAACAAAAACACAGGACAGTTTGGGAGGCCAGGAGTTGGCCTGGTTGTATGAGAGGGACAGTGTGCAAGTGAAGCAGGAGGCTCCCTATGCAGAGAGAGAATGTGTACGATCTCAGGAGAAGACCCAGGCAAGGCAGACAGAAGCAGTGTGAACCTTGTAGAAGGGCTGCTCTGATCAGAGAGAAGGAGTCGGAAGACAGCTAAGGCCCAGTCAGGGGAGACAGAACCTATGGGAAAAGAACAGAGAAGCAGGTATTCTGCTCACCTCCCACACCTTTCCTCAGCCTGGGCCAACCTTCTGATAGCCTCCCACCCTTTCCATCTATCACCAACAGGTTTTTTGCTCAGGTAACACACCGACCCCTGCCCCAACCAGGTTGTCTGCTCTTCTCCCACAGCTGGAGCAGTCTCTGTGCACCTCCCACACGTTCAGTCTGCTCTGACATAGTCTTCTGCTTGGCTGCCTTCTGATATGTCTCCCCATGGGCAGCCTCCTGCCCAGACTTTCTGTCTCCTACAACTGTACTCTCGACTAGCTTCAGACATTTTCTCTGTCCTCTCATCTTGATTCCTGCTTGGTTCTGAAACATTTTCTGTGTTGTGAACAAACCTCTTCTCACTTCCTACAACTCTCTTTGCCTCAGCCAGGACTTTTGCTTGCTTCCTACACCTTCTGTGTCCTCTGACTAAAATGTCTCATAGACTCCCACACATTGTGTCTCCTCCAAATGGGCCAGATCTTGACAAAGACCACATACTGTATCCACTGACCCGGTCTTTCAGGCATCTCCCACACCTTCCATCTGCTGCAAAATGTCCCCTGCTCATCTCTCACGTGGTACTTGTACCCTGGCTGGGCCCCATGCTGCCATCCTACACCTTCCCTCTGCCTGCCAGGAACCAACCTTCCGGTCATGGCCAGCA
>NW_028087020.1:0-573 GCF_014824575.4 Sturnira hondurensis
CAGAGCCCCGGGTGAGACCCCGCAGCGGCGGTGGAGGGGAGGCGGGACGGGGGGGGGGGGCAGCCTCCCCACAACACCTCACTGCCTGCAGCAGGACGGCTGTCCCCCCACCGGAGCCCGCGGGGGCATCCAGCCAGGCCCACACCTCTCCCAGCACTTTCCCACTTGTGTGCCCTCCCCGCACAGGTGCTGAAATGGAAACGAGTCCTGGGCCTCAGCTGGTTGGGGCATCACCCCAGTATGTCATGGGGGCGGGTTCCATCCCCCCCCCCCCNNNCCCCCCCCCCCCCCGTCGGGGCACATACAGGAAGCAGCCAGCACATACAACAAGCCAATGTCTCTCTGTCTCTCAAATTAATAAATTTTAAAAATTTTTAAATAAAATAAAGTAGAAATGATACCGGGAAGGAGAGCATGGCTCCTGGTCTGCTCAGCATTCTAGATTTTTTTTTTCTGGAGTGTTACTCTAGATTCTTCTAGCGGCCGCACACTTGGATCCTGCCTCCAGAGGACCGCGCACACGAGCACAGGCATTTATGAACTTCCCGCCTCTTGGCAAGTGACCGCACCTTA
>NW_028087021.1:0-3656 GCF_014824575.4 Sturnira hondurensis
GGGGGGCAGAAATGGGAGGGAGACGGGGTGAATGGGGCGGGGGGCAGGCAGGGCTGGGAATACAAGACAGAAAGCTGTACTTGAACAAGAATTACATTTTAAGAAATAAAAATAAAATACAATAAAAAATTAGAAATAAATCTTTAAAAAAGAATATACAAATGGGCATTTAGAGATTAATTATTGCAGTTTAAATTACATTCTATCAATATAGTCAATAACATCTTAATAATAGTATTTGGTGTCTCGTGCATGCTGGGTATATTGGACCACCAGATCACAAATTGTGTAAGTGGCTGATGAATCTACTGTCAGCAATAGGCTCAATTAAATTAGTATATAGAGTCCTGCCTCATATGGCTCAGTGGACTGTGCTGGCCTGTGGACCAAATGGTCATTGGTTCAATTCCCACTCAGCACACATGTCTGGGTTTTGGGCCAAATCTCCAGTAGAAGGGGTGTGAGTGGCAACTTGTCATTGATGTTTCTCTCCCTCTCCTTCTTACCTCTCTAAAAATAAATCAAAATCTTTAAATAAATAAAATAATATACAGAATGTTAGCTAGAACTTAAATAGAAAGTGTAAATATTCCCAAATCCTGGGGAGTCAAAAGCAAGGGCATGAGTCAAAGTGTGACAGGCAGGAGACATGGCTCAATTCCATGATGTGCTCACATGTTTCATCTTTAGTGTAAAAGTTCTGAACATGCTGTAGCTTTATTAGAGACTCCCATTGAGAACTACAGCCTAGTACTATTCCCTGGTGGTTCCTACCTCAACAATACACTGGGGGCTGATAACCAGGAATGAGAATAATTTAATTTGCTGAAGGGCCTTTCCTTTTCCTCACAGTGATGACCCTGTGCCAGATACACATTCCATGTCCCTTTGCAGAGTGTGTCTGTCACCAGCTTGGGGATCCACATGTGGCTGTGTCAGTCCCTCTGCCTCTGCATGGTGTCACCTATACTTTGTGCTGTGATCATCTTGTTAAGTCAATGACCAACATCACTAGGGACTATGACCTCTTGAGTAGGTTTCATACAACACTAGTGCCCACTGTCCAGTGAGCACTTGTCCTCCTGCTGCCTGGCTTGGACGGTAAGCTATTTAGGGCTGGGATGACTGTTGAATCCAGCAGAGCCTCTAGTTATATTTGGTCAATGTGGGTCACATGTTTGATGATTCATTGAAATTGGGCACAAGAGTGTTAGAAAGAGACTCCACCTTCTGTCCATGGGAGAAAATCTCCCTCTACAACAGACTAGTATAACTCAGAGACTTCAAAGGAGCACAGAATCAGGAATCCAGAGAGGTTCCCTAAAGGAAACTCTTACCAGAAGATGAAACCAGAAAAGAAATCTCCAAAATGCACAACTGCACCTGCTCCTTTAATGGTTCTTGTATTCAAGGACACTGAGCACCCCGCAGCAGTCACATCCCTGGTTTTGTCCAAGAGGCTATATCTTGTAGTGAAATTAGGCCAGTGCCCTCTCCACTGGCCCCAACTCCTCCCCTGACCCTAATCAATGCAGAGTGATGCACACCCAGTGAGATTGTAGGGCCCTTTTCTTTAATGGGGGCATAAATGAGTGTCTGTATTTGGTGTTTCTGACTCTCCAGGGCTGTATACAGCTGTAGAGTCAGAGTTATCAGTACAATGGAGAAGCATGTGCATCACCTGTGGTATGGTCCTAGATCAGCTGTTGTAAGTCAAGTTCAATGTGAAGTGTCACAGACAGCTGCTGCTAATGTCTGTTTTGGGCCCAGAACAACTATTGTGGATCCACACACTCCCTATTCTGTCTCTTCTGTTATCAGTGGCATTTGTCTCTTTCCCATGACTGCAGGGGCTAACTTTACTGGGGACCCTAGGTCTACTTCCCTGTAACACAGACACAGAGCCCAGAACTTGCCAATCTGGCTCTAGGATGGAAGTATACCTTAAAGACAAAGATCAAAAAACCCAACTCTTTGCTGATTGCTGGAAACTTATCTTCTAACCAAGCTTCAGAGGTCAAAAAATACAAAAGGCCTGCTTGGTACTCTTATCTCACCAGCCCCTCCCAGAATCCAAAGGACCAAATGACCCCCTCACCCTAATACTGTCTAACAGAGATGGCAGGCCAAATGTCCACTCAAAGCCTTACCCTTGGCCTTGAAGGACTGCAGAACTGGGACAGGGCACACATAGCAATTTAGCAGGTGGAGTTGGGGCGCTGCCCATGCACACAAGGTGGGCAACACTGGTCTTCTTCCTTAGCCACACGGTTGAGAGTCAGAGTGGTTCTCTGCCCAGAGTGCTTCCAGAGAGTAGAGGGTCCCTCAAAGTCACTACTGGATGTACCAAGGAGACATCATCTCCACCCTAGAACTGCTGAATGGCCCCTGAAGCAGTTGCAGATCCTGGACTTGTATCAATGGGATCACTCCCTCCTGAGATGCTGCATTCAGAGTCTCCCAGGTGGACAGAATCCCCACAATTTGCCACTAGCTGGTGTTACATGGGCTCCCATTACCATCTCTATTATTGTGAATTGGGGACCCCTTTATGGGACAAGACTCCATGCTCCCTGGGGGAGGGAGCACCCAGCTGCAACCTCCCATTGGCTTCCCATGCACTGCATCTGTGGGAGGGTCATCACGCTCTCCCTCTCTCATCTCATCTTTTTCCCTGCTACAGTTTATAAAGGCTCAGAGTAGCTACACTTCAACTGGAGTTTCTAGTTGATCATTTTGGTCCAATAACTGGATGGAGCTTCAAGCTTTCTTCTCAGCTAATGCTTCTCTAACATGAAATTAAATCTATTAGCAAAGGTGGACTTTGTGTTTAATTTTCTTCTGTCACTTGGAGGGACCAGAGCCCATGAAACAGTCACATACTGTGGGTGGTGATTCTGTTCTATGTAACTGACCTTGTTTTGTCGAATGTTTATGAAACAGAATTCAGTATCTCATTTTTCTGCAACACTAAAGGGATGTGGGTCTTCTAAGAAGAGAAAACAAATTAATACAGGGATCTCAGGATGTAAGAGGTGAGGGGAACCCTCAGATACTGTCAGGAAATGACATCTCCCCATGTTTTCTTTCCCTGAAGAAGTAGGGCTCAGCAGACACGCATCCAATTTCTTTTACAGTAGGCCCCTGGGCTGTTTCTCTGTGCTATTCCTATACAGTAATACATGTCTGTGTTAGAAAGGTCCATTATGGTCATTGTGAGAACCACCTGGTTTCTGGACGTGTCCTTGGGGATTGTGAGCCTACTCTTAAAGATGAGGTGTAATACTTATTATCATTCCACTGAACACCTGGGAGCCACTGATGTTCTTTCAAGGGTGGATGAAAGGTCCAGCCGACACCCACACCAGTAGTGCTCAGTCAGAACCCTGAGAAGGAGCAGATCAGCATGAGGGTATGTGACTGTTAATCAACTCAGAGCTAAACTACTGCAGGGGTAACCTGAGATAGAACCAGTGCAATGGAATGGAAGGAGAGGTAAAGCCACTTGAGGAGGAGAGCAGCAGTATTTTAATCTCTGTGAGCGGCCCTGAATGGAGCACTCACAATAATGGATGGTCAGCATCAGGGGAATGGACACAGTGTATCCAAGGTGAGCACAGATGTCACTGCCCCAGGTCCAATTCCCAACTTTTCAA
>NW_028087022.1:0-846 GCF_014824575.4 Sturnira hondurensis
AGGGGCTCAGGTAGAACTTTCACCCACTGCAGGGCTGTGGCCCGAAAGCCCGCACAAGGAGAGAGCCAGCCCCAAACAGCCTCCTCTGTACCCCTGCACCCGTGCCCACAAGGAAGGCGGCAGCGGCAGGCGGGGCCCCTCAGGGCCGAGGCCCGGACCACCGTCATCTGCGGGAAGACGGCTTCAGGCCCCTTGGGCAGGAGGAGCAGACCTGCCCCCTCCAAACCTGACGCTGATGAAGACCCAACACAGCGACAAAGTGGGTGAGAAAAACACTCTGTCCTGCAGAGAGGCAGGAAGCCATCTTGGGCTCTGTCAGAGACAGGAGCCCCCCAAACACAGGATGGGGCAGCCACCAAAGCAGAGCTGGCCCTCACTTGGAGAAGGCGGGGCCAAGCCGCTGTCACTCAGGGGAGGCGGGGCCACGGAGAAAGCCTCACCCAGGGCTCCAGCTGCGGCAGAGGGCAAGGGGCGTCTCTGTCAAGGGCCCCTCTCACAGCCAGTAAATTGGAGCAACAAGTCACAGCAGTGCCCCCACCCCCTTGGAGAGAAGCCCCTCCAAGGCTGCACCTGAAAGCTGAAGGTGGGGCAGGAAGGCCCAGGAGAGACCCTCCGGAATCTCAGCCCCAGGCTGAGCACCAGGTGAAGCTGCGGGAGGTGGAGCGGCCCTCCCTGGGAGCGCCCTCCCGCACTGCAGGCCCCGCCAGAGAGGTCAGGCCAGTCCGGGCACGGCCCTCCACCTCTGACGTCAGCGCACACGTCCAGCAATTGATCAGAAAACACTCATTTAAAATGGCAAGAAAAAAAAATAGCTCCATCAAAAGACCAAACAATCACAAACTCAGA
>NW_028087023.1:0-520 GCF_014824575.4 Sturnira hondurensis
TACATTTCTGTTCTGTAACTAAAGCAAATATCATGAGAAAATTGTCAAGTTTTGATTATTAAAAATATATATAAGTGAAATGTGCTCTCAAAGATGAATGTAGGTTATTAAGAAATTTCATTATCCCTGAGGTCATGCATTAAAGTTTCAAGATACCACTGGGATAATGTGGTAGGTAGTTCCTTTGTTGGAAAACAAAGAAATAAATGACCAAATCTTTGTCAGAAGAAGTAGAAGAAAATATAAGTGGAGAATACAATTAGCCCTGGCTGGGTGCCTCTGTTGGTTGGACCACCATCTTGTCCACCAAAAGGTTGTGGATTTGATTCCCAGTCAGAGCATATACCCACCTAGGTTGTAGGCGTGATTCCTAGGGTACATATGGAAAGCAGCAGATTGATGTCTTCTCATAGATGCTTCTCTTTCTCTCCCCCTTCTTCTTGCTCTAAAATTAATTAAAAGAAACCATATCCTGGGCGAAGGATTTAAAAAAAGAATACTATTAATTTGGTTGTGAAAT
>NW_028087024.1:0-1346 GCF_014824575.4 Sturnira hondurensis
TCTATTATTTATATTGATAAGAATATTTTGGTCTACAGTTTTTCCTCTTCAATATTTTGTTGTCATATTTCTGATCTAAGGTATGTTAGATTCACCCATATATGTGAGAAATGTGCCATGATGTGGGTTTATTTTGATTGTCTTCTTCCCTTGTTGTGGCCACGTAGTCAAGTCTTTGAAATGCGTGGCTTATTATTTGTCAATGTCTATGACTATCAACAGAACACTTTGCAATGATGTGAGGCTGATTTTTGCTTTTTTTTGGGGGGGGGGTCCTATCTAAAGAATATTGCCAAAACAGGATCTCAAAGACTGACCATTATCTATTTTTGAAACTTTATAGTTTTAGCTCTTACATTTAGACTATTGATCCATTCGGGTACATTTTGACTTATGGTGTGAAGTACTGGTCGTGCTTCTTTTATTTCTTTATGAGTATTCAGTTATTTGAGCAACACTTGATGGAAACACACTGGCCTTTGATTTTTTTTTTTTGGTGTCTTGAAAAATTTCTTATATTATTGGTTTAAAAATATACATGGAAGCCCTGGCTGGATAGCTTCATTGGTTTCAGATAGCTCCATTGGTTTTGAATAGCTCCCATACACCTTAAAGCTGTGGGTTTCATCCCCAGTCAGGGTGTGTATGGGAACAAGCAATTGATGTTTCTCTGTCTCACACTGATGTTTCTCTCTGTCTCTCTCTAAAAATCAATTGAAAAATATCCTCAAGTGAGGATACATACACACACACATATTTATATATATATACACACACACACAAGGGAATCATTTTAAACCTATAGTTGCAGACCTTTTATATGATAAACTTGAGGGAATTTTTCCTCAACTTTACATGATAAAAATTTTTAATCTAAAACATATGCATAGATATGATATATAAGTCATGGATAGATTTACTGTTATATTTGTCTTTTTATCAATCACTATCTCAATATTTGAGTTTACTTATCCCACTCACAGTGGTTTTGGTATATATGGAAAAGTAACAGCATTCATACTCAAAAGTTATCATTGATAAAAGAATATTATCTAACATACAGCCTATATTTAAATTTCCACAGTTTTCCTAGAACATTATTTATAGTTTTCCATTCTTGACAATTCAGTATCCAGGCAAGGAAGAAGCATAAAATTTGGTTATCTTTTCCTTTTAGTGTCCTGTTATCTGTTCCATTTGCTCTCTTTCTTTCCTTTCAATACATATAACTTTGTAAAGGGTCTAGGCCAATAGTCATGGAAAATATCCCTCAGGCTGGTTTCACGTGCCTGTTTTCTAAAGATTACATTCCCATTACACTTTTGGCAAGAGACCTACATAGGTGC
>NW_028087025.1:0-1571 GCF_014824575.4 Sturnira hondurensis
AATAGAACAACTGTAATGGTATAATCAATAAAATATATTTAAAAAAAAAATAATAAAATCTAATTGAGGAATTTGTAACTATGGTTTGAACCTAGAACTCTATATTGATAACTTAGAATATTTTTTCTAAATATTCAACTATATATTCTAAAATGTAACAATTTTATAAATTATGGTTTTCCACATCATACACATCACAATTCCATGAGTGGCTTGTTCTGAGCAGACATTTCTGGAACTCAGCACAGACCTGAAATCAGGATCTCTGGAGATGGAAATGTAGTATCTTTAATTTTTAAGATTATCAGGGAGTTAAAAAATGAACAATGTGAGAACTACAAACTACATGACTTGTAATTCTCACATTGGAATTCCATGGTATAAGTTGGATCTTGCGTTAACTGACAATTTCACTTAAATTTATCTTTAATAAAATTAAGATCAAATCACAACTATGGAAAGGATTATTAATTTGACCATTCACAATGGCAAAAAAATAAAAAAAGAAAAAGAAAAAGAAAAAACACTCATTTTTTTCTGGCCTGTGATGAATTTCTGTAGTACATCCTAAATACTGTCTCCCTGGCTTCTGAAAGCCTGTAACAGTCCCCCATGATTTAGCATACTTAATTTCTGTAGGTTTAACACAACAACATTGCATATTATAGCTAAAATGTTAGCTTCTTTCGCTTAGGTGCTAATGCCATAGATTATTGTTTTTACACAATTGGTAGAACAATATTTATAAAGTATATAAAGGTGATTTTTCATAGGCAATTTATAATTGATTATATATAAATAAATGCAAACAATATAGCAATTACATTTAATTTTGATTATTTTTATTTAGAGGAAAACACACTCGTTAAACAACAACAAAACATGCTAATTGTTCAGCTCAGGATCTTTCAAATTTGTTGGCTTGATCTCCATAGTACGCCACTGTACCCCAGAGGGCTTCTGGCACCTCTGTTCTCTCTCCAAACCCTAGTTCCTGTTCTCTTCCAGAGATGTAGCTGTCTTCACCTATTGGTGTAAGTGTAATATTGTCCTCTGCTTGTTTTGAGAAATGAGAAGGCCCTGATCCTGCTTTTACACAAAAGTGTTGCCTCTACTTAACTGTCCTATGTCTTTAAAATAGATTAGAATTTCAGAGCTATTTTTAATATTAGCAGTTATTAGCATATATATTAGTATACATTACAAATATAAAATATGTCAGTGAGGATGTTTAACATGTTGAACTGTGTTTTTGAAATAAGGCTGTAGTATCACATGCACACATTTAGTGGAGGAGACATGATCAGAGGGGCTCAGGGAACCATGTTCTAAAAGCTCACCCGCCACGACTTTTCTGCGCAGCCCTCTTAATGACTTCTGATATAAATAATCTCTAAATGTCTTCTAACTTTGAAATGAAATGCAGCGAAATAACTTGGGCTTGCATTAACTGATAACTACAGGTATATTTTTGTTGTAATGTATAATCAAATTCTAATTTCATAGAGAAATTCTTATCTGATTATTCAATATGCTAACAGGCCACAAATATTTCTGTAAGATTGTGCATT
>NW_028087026.1:0-532 GCF_014824575.4 Sturnira hondurensis
CTGCCCACATTCCCTCTAGGGGACCTTGACAAGTACTTACCATCTTCTACCCAACAGGACTGTCGGGTTCACTTTTCTACCGTTTGTTTTCTCTTCCAGCTTATCCTCAGGATTCCCGCCCCTTCCCCAAACATCCTGGACTTCAGGCCTTCAGCTCCCCAGACACTGGCCCTTCGTCAGTTCGTGAGTACCAGTCTTCAGAAGTGGGGTCCCGAAGTACACTCCATAACACTCTCTGTCGGGCTGATAAATGGGCAGTGGAGAACCACCAGTCATCCTCCTTCCTATAGAAAATGCCCTTCCATTGTGCAGCCTCAGACGGAGTTCGTCTTCTTGGCGGTCTCAGTCATGGATCCTGTACATCCTCCTCTCGGGCCAACCAAAACCCTGAGCCCTTTACATCAGCATTGTTGGTTTTACTACTTCTCGTCCACTCCTGTCGATTTGGCTGAAATGAAACAACTGTGGGACCAGATCTACGAAACCCATGAGAGGAGGGGAACTGCTCACAGCAGTTTCTGTATTTATTTTA
>NW_028087027.1:0-832 GCF_014824575.4 Sturnira hondurensis
AGGCTGTACTTGTGCTACCCAGATCAATGAACTCTTTAAAAGAATGAGAATATGTTTTTATTTTAACCATGAAGCACAAATTTGTTTTTTTCTTACCAAAGTGACTATTTGTAAGTTATTTAATACACACATAACACACTCCACACATGTCAGAATTATTAGTTTGGGTAGGAAGGGAAGATGGTGACAGAGTAGAATGGAGCTGATTGGACTTTCCCCCACACATGGAAGAAAAACCTGGCCAATCTTAAAGAGGAACAGAGCAAACAGCCAGCAGTACCCCAGCATATATAAAAATAAGAGACCAGAAATTGTAGCAGACACTGAAAAACTAGACAGTAAGGAGAGAGCTGCAGGACAGTAGGGTCCCAAGGAACAATGCAGAGACAGGGGCCGAGGCAGCCTGGGCCCACACTTAGCACCTGCTGCCGTGTCTACCAGGTACTCTTTGGGAGCCACAGGCCTGCTTCAGAGTCCTTGGGAGAGAGCCAGGTCATCAGCTCCCTCTCTCCCCAGCCAAGCAGGGTCTAGGCAACATCAGGAGAGACCTGGTTGCTTGATGTTGCAGAGAGGGGAATAAGGACAAAGAGGCAAATGCAAGGGCCGTGATCACATATGGAGTCTGTGGTCACCTGCTTGGGAAAATTGAAACTCCCAGTGTCAGGCTCTGACTCTGATAGTAACCTGGCAGCTGGAGAATTGGGCTGTACTGAGCAGCAGGCTTGAGTAGAAAGAATTTCTCAAAAAGTAAACTATTTGAAGTATTCTCCTGTGACAGCCGCTTGGCCTACTCCCCACCCAGCCTGGCAGTGATCCCAAGGTGGGGCAGAAG
>NW_028087028.1:0-654 GCF_014824575.4 Sturnira hondurensis
ATATACTTGTTCATGTGAGTCCATCCCCTTTTCCCCTGTGATTCTCTCCGCTCTCCCCTCTGGTCCCTGTCAGCCTGCTCCATATTTCAGTGTCTTTGGTCATATTTTACTTGCTTATTTGTTTTGTTGTTTAGATTCCTGTTAACGGTGATATCATATGGTACTTGTCTTTCATTGCCTGGCTTATTTCGCTCAACATAATGCTTTCCAGTTCCATCCATGATGTTGCAAAAGGTAGGAGCTCCTTCTTCCTTTCTGCAGGATAGAATTCCATTGTGTAAATGTACCATAGCTTTTTGATCCAGTCATTTACCAATGGGCATCTGGGTTGCTTCCAACTTTTGGCTATTGTAAATTGTGCTGCTATGAACATCAGGGTGCATAGGTTCTTTTGGATTGGTGCTTCAGGGTTCTTAAGATATACTTCTAATAGTGGAATTGCTGGGTCAAAAGGCATGTTCATTTTTAGTTTTCTTAGAAAATTCCATACTGTTTTCCATGGTGGTTGTACCAGTCTGCAATCCCACCAACAGTGAACTAGGGTCCCCTTTTCCCCATAACCTCTCCAGCATTTGTTGTTTGTTTCTTTGTTTATGATAGCTGTTCTGACTGGTGTAAAGTGGTATCTCATTGTGGTTTTAATTTGCATCTCTC
>NW_028087029.1:0-675 GCF_014824575.4 Sturnira hondurensis
TTTCCCAGATAAGGTCAAGTTAAAGGAGTTCATCATCACCAAGCCCTTATTATATGAAACATTAAAGGGACTTCCTAAGAAAAGGAAGAAGATCAAAACTATGAACAGTAAAATGACAACAAACTCACAACTATCAACAACTGAACCTAAAAGGGAAAAAAAAAAAAACTAGGCAAACAACTAGCACAGGAACAGATTCACAGAAATAGAGATCACATGGATGGTTATCAGCATGAGGGAGGTGTGGAAGACTGGGAGGAAAGGTACAGGGAATAAAAAACATAAATAGTAGGTACAAAATAGAGAGGGGGAAGTCAAGAATAGTATGGGAAATGGAGAAGCCGAAGAACTTACATGTGAGACCATGGACATGCTCTACATTGAAAGAATGATGGTGGGAGCAGGGCTCAGGGCAGAAGGGAATAAAGGGAAGAAAAAAATGAAACAACTGTCATAGCATAATTAATACAATATACTTAAAAAATAAAGAAAGAATGGAAATAAAATATAAAGCTACCATCTTGTCTTTATAGTATATTGTAAGTATATTGTGTTATATTAAGAAACACAAGAATGATAAATAGGTATACAATGAAATTATTTACTAATCAAGGATAAAGAAACAGAGTGGATGGGACACAAAAAACAATGACATTTCTCTGATTTTTAGCATTT
>NW_028087030.1:0-1307 GCF_014824575.4 Sturnira hondurensis
TGTCCTGCAACGTACTGATCCATCAAAACGTGCGTATGGAGGGGTCAGGATATTTTCTGATGAGTTTTATTTTTAAGAACAATTTGAAGAGGGACCACTACAAATGATGGATTGCCCCAGGACGGTCTATCACATGTGAACCTTTCCCTCCTAGTGTCCTTGGTGAGATAACATAAAACCTAGAGATTCATTTGCTGGCTGTACTTGCTCAAACTGTTTCCCCTTGTTTAATTATTTTCTCTCTCCATTTCCCATATTCCACTTGTCAAGCAATTTCCTTCACTCCACCCCATCCTCCCTCAGGACCCACCTCAACAGAACACCCAGCAGGGTGGCTGAACCACACCTGTGATGCATAAGCACCTAACCCGTGATTATGGACGTGGGGCTCTGACCTGACCTGCAGCGTTGTCTGGACCCCAGCACCACAAGGAGCACAGAGAAGAAGCCACTCCTTCCGTCAGTGCTGGGGTCCACGTGGGGTGTGTCTGCCTCCATTTCCTGCAGTGCTGGTCTCTGTGGGTTCTCACGCTGCTGCAGGGAAATGAGGAATATTTATGCCAGGGACATAAGAGAAATACTAATATTCCCAAGGTCGGTTCCACAGGGACCTATACAAGAAGAGAACAGTCACCAAACTGGCAGGGACAGTTGACTCTGATTATCAGGACGGGGTGGGGCTGCTGTCACAAGAAGGGGATGAGAAATGCTGAGCTTGGCCATGGAGAGTCTCTCCTCCCCAATTGTGATAGGAAGAGAACAGCTACAGCAACATCAAACACTTGTCCTCAGAAGGAAGTGGATTTGAGCACAGACCCCTGGAGAATGAGGTTCTGACCCACCCTACCAGGTAGCTACTTGGACCTGGTGGTTACAAAGGGCAGGGGAATCAGCATGGGAGGTGGAAGGAGGGGACAAGTAGCATCCAGAGACCTTGAGCCCAGCTCTAGAAGCAAATGTTACAGTTCCTCCCATGGATGAGCCCTTGCAAGTTGCTCAGAGGTCCCGGGAAGAGCTGCTTGTGCAATGGATGACAGGAGCTGGTGGATCTAAATGGTACAAGGACAGACCATAGGGGATGGAGCACTGTCCTGCTGTGATTGCTTCTTCCAGGACTGAGTGTCCTTGCCTAATGGCAGAGGGTTGCCATCCAAGAGCTCTAAGGTAATATGTCCTGTCTCTCAATTTGGATAAGAGACCCCCTGTGATCTCCTGGGGAAAGGGCACTCAGGACGTGAGCTGACAGATGTGAAGAGTGTAATGGAATGAGACTCAGGTGTTCAGGGTTAAGAATCATTTGCACACAA
>NW_028087031.1:0-1365 GCF_014824575.4 Sturnira hondurensis
ACAAGCACATCCTCATGGAGTTGGTGAGTGAATTGAATTTCTCTACTTCCTCATACAAGTGGAAAGTACGTGAGGCCGATGATACCAGGCAGAGCTTCCCTGAGCTGAGAGTTAGCCTGGACAAGTTTCCATACACATGACACCAAGATTATATTCCAGTGTCCTGGAACAGACTAGGTATAAGGGCTCACCCAGGGACCTTCGGTTGCTTTCTCTACAGTGCCCTACAAGCCAAGTAAAAAACTTCTTGAACCTCCACTTCTCCCTGAAGTTTCAAGTGCTGTAGAAGGAAAAGATGCTATGAATGAACATGTTAGGAAAATATCTTGTTTTATTTCACAGGAGACAACAAGCATATTCGTTCTTTTTCTTTACCTTTTTTGGTGGATGATTTTGTGTTTTGTTTTAAGCTGGCTGCCCCAGACATACTGCAGAGCAGTCAGGTGGACAGTCCTTGCAGACATTGTCCAACAGTGCAGGTGGTTCACCACAGTGATGCAGGCTCTCATTGCTGGGTGACACTCTGTGTCATTCCCTTCGGGTTGCACATCAGCAGTGCTACAGGGAATTCATAAGAGTGTCCCAAGGATGTAAAATTCTGCTGGGGTTGCCATAACATAGGACCCCACTGGGTGGTGGAGAGAGTAGACCCTTGATTTTTGACAACTGCAGAAACTAATAGTTAGAATCGAGAGTGTCTCAGGGCTCCTCCCTTTTCAGGCTTTCCTCCCTTGGTTATATACATGGCCATTTTCTAATATTGCGACACACAAAATCCTTTCTGTGTTTCTATGTGTCCTCCTCTCCCCTTCTTACGTCGCTTGTCCTATGGGTGTAAGACCCACACACTGAATTCACTTAATTATAATTGGTTACTGAAGGACTGCCTGATGTGGGGAACAGAATTTGTGGTAGGAATCACTGGTAGTGGAAATGCCCAGACAGGCCCCTAGTGACACCTAGGGCAGTTTTAGGCTGAGTCTTTGCAGAAGTCCCAGGAGGGCTTCACGGCACAGTTGGCTGATGGCTTCAGTGATTCCATCAGCCAGTAAAAGGCACAAGTATAGCATGCTGCGGATACCAGCCCATACTGGTCTGAGGTGAGAGAAAGATAGTCCCGGAGCCCTGAAATGACAGAGGTGGCTTCATGGTCAAAACTCAAATGTTCGGCCTCCAGGTTTTCACATGCCCGATCCCACATTACTCTGTACCTGCAAACCTACTACATGAGTTTCTGGATGGTACAAGACCAGGCCTCCCATAGGTTAAATCAAAGAGAAGGACAATCCTTCTTCTTCTATTTTGATCATTTCTATTGTTTTCCTAAATGTAACACATATTCTGATGAGGAGAAGGTGAACGGGC
>NW_028087032.1:0-652 GCF_014824575.4 Sturnira hondurensis
TCTCTTGGCAGGTGCAAATCCTCAGGCTCACTCAGAGCCAGTGAGCACAGTGGAGGGTACTGAACCCCATTCCCTCATCCTGTAGCAGAGTCAGGGGCATCTGGAGCCCAGAGACTGAGCTCAGAGTCAGGGTAGGCTTGTCCAGATCCCCGAGGCTGGGGGAGGGTGGGAGTGAGGGGCAGCACCTGTGCAGTGAGCAAGGAGGCCCAGGAGGAGAGTAGTCCAGGCCATGGTGGAGGTGCCCCGCTTCTGCTCCCTGAGGCCCCAGGCTGGGCAGCTTTCCTCCCAGGCCTCTCTTATCTCCTTGCTGGAGGGAGAGCTGCTGGGTATGCAAATCAGCCAGGGCTCAGGGGTGCTGCCTGAGGAGCTGGGTGGTTCCTGATGGGGCTCAGCCTGAGGGACACTGGGAAGGGAGGGGCAGTTCCTGCAGATGCCACCTCATTCCCAAGGGATCCAGTTCATCCCCCTGATGCCATAGCCTGGGGCTGACATGTCCACTAAAGACTATCTCAAGGCCTCACTCCTGAACTGGCCTGACCACAGCTGAACTTAGGGGTGACATTTGTCTGCATGTTCTGAACCCACTATAGAGCATTAACTCTGGCTGTGATGATATGAGACTGAGGTTGGAGCAGGGTCCCACCGCAGTGAC
>NW_028087033.1:0-828 GCF_014824575.4 Sturnira hondurensis
GCAGTTCAGGTGGATGACACACAGTGTCCCACGGTCTGAATGGAGAGAGTCTGATGAGTGCAGGGGGGTCACGTCCAGAGAAGTCTTTCTGGTGATAAGGCTTCACGCTCTTCACTGGCAGTTGGGAAGCACCTGCTGTAAGTAAACAGAAGCATACCCTCTTCTCCAAATGAAAAGATTAGAGGACCCTGCCTGGCGCCATCTCCTGAGTGACCTTCTATAAACCTGAGGGTAAGATGGCTTCGACTCTTCTGCCTGAAGACATATTTCAAGTGGAGTATAAAGCATTACATGGTCTTTTAGAAAATTAGAGGTAAACATGGCACAGAAGCAATTTTGCTGGTGGGGGGCCCATGATTTAACCTTACTAGTATTTAAAGAGATTCTTAAAAGCATGATGAGTGTGTTCCACCACTGCCTGACCATTTGGATGGTAGGTCGTCCTGTGAGAACAGATGAGCCCAGGGCATCAGACTTCAAATTAAATGAAATATGTACGGGTTCGAATTTTCCAAGGAAGGCATAATGAGTGACATCTGCTTTCCAAGTTCCTTGAGAAGTTAGTCCTTGAGATTTCATTTCTGTAAATGGGAGATTCACTCGGACTTCAGTCCTGTAGGGGAAAACATCAAGGCACGGCATGGCTACTCCGCCCATTGGGGAGTCCCTCGGTGTGTCCAGGCAACACCCTCAAATAGCGGGAGACTGCAGCACACTGGCAACCCCCTCAGTGAGAGTTTCCACATACCCTTGGCCCAGAAGGCATTTCCTTTTTTTTTTTTTAATGGTAAACAACTTAAGGTTCCACTCATTAATCTTCATCAGGCG
>NW_028087034.1:0-933 GCF_014824575.4 Sturnira hondurensis
TACTCTGTCTGTCTGTCTGTCTCTCTCTCTCTCTCACACACACACACACACACATACATTTCAGACACCAATTACAAGTCCGGTTGTTACCCATGCTTTTGATCTACTATCTATAAGTCAAGAGTTCCCACAACCTCTCCTTGAATTTGATTAATTAGCTAGAGCAGCTCACAGAATTCAAGAAAACATTTTACTTACTAGATTACTGATTTATTGTGAAAGGATATAACTCAAATTGCCAATTATAAGGTTAAGTTCTGGGGATCCAATGTATAGCATGGTAACTCAAGCTTATAATACTGTAGTGTGTACTTGAAATTTGCTGAGAGAAGATCTTAAGCGTTATTGTCACACACACACACACACACACAATAGGTAATTATGTGAGGCAATAGATACGATAATTAACCCGATGGTAGTAATCACTTCACAAAGAATACATATATCGAATCATTATGCACACTTTAATTATACACAATTGTATCCACACATCTGTTTCTATTTTGCTCATTAGTTTATTTTGTTTACTACAGTCCACATATCTGTGAGATCCTATGGTATTTGTCTTTCTCTGACTGGCTTATTTCACTAAGTATGTCTCTAGGTCCATCCACGCAGTTACAAAAGGTAAGATGTCCTTTTTTCTTGTTGCATAGTATTCCAATGTGTAAATGCAAAGAGGGGAGAAATGGAGACACCTGTATTTGTGTCAACGATAAAAATAAAGTTAAAAATATAATGTACATGGTCCACCACAAATAACACCCCCTTTTATTATAAAATCTTGTATTATAAAATCATAAGCATGTAATTCTGTAACAAAACTATGTCACACTCAAGCACACCATATGACGTTTTAGGTGAAATGTTCAAATTAAAACTAAATTATTACACCCATATTATTACCCTACCAACCACACTCAAGCAGGCATT
>NW_028087035.1:0-581 GCF_014824575.4 Sturnira hondurensis
AGGACTGAGTGGCAAACACACAGGGTCTGTGAGCACCCACGCTTAGTTAGTCCTGGGAAGAGTGTGCGCCCAAACCCATGTGACCAGAATCAGCCTGGCTGGGCACGTACCCACAACCTGAGGGAAGAGAGCTTTTTGGAACACCCAGAGACCACACCTGTGGACCCGGAGAGAGTATGGGCACCTCAGGAGACCCGGAGCCTGCACTCAGTAAACCCGGAGTGAGCACGCGTGCCCACAAGCCTCAGGAGACCCAGAGACCACATCTGTAAACCCACGCCTTGGCCTGCTGCAGCCAGCAAGAACAGAAAAACTAGTTTGGCCAGTTTGAAACTAGCAAGAGCTCTTTGTTTGTTTTTCATTGTTTTTGTTTTTTGTTTGTTTAATTTTTTAAAGTAATTTTTTATTTTTTATTATTTTTATCTTTCAATTAATTTTGCTTCTCCTTCCTTCTTTCTTGTTTTACTCCATCTTTCTTTCTTCCCAATTTTATCTCTTCTTCCTTCCTTAGTCTGCTTTTTTTTTTTGAAATACCCACAAATGAGACAAAAAAACCTGGAACTGTGAAAAGACCAGAATTG
>NW_028087036.1:0-537 GCF_014824575.4 Sturnira hondurensis
TGCCAGCCACATGGGGACGACCAGGAGGGTCCTAGAGGGTCAGAGGCATCAGGGCCACACCATGGGCAGAGGGAGCAGCCCCTGGTGATGTCCTCAGGCCCCTGGTTGTGGAGACAGGCCTAGGACCACACAAGGCAGGCATTTTTTCACCAACACTTAAAGTCAGTCATTTCATTCACCCCCTTTCCCATCTTCCACCTGCAAACCCCTCCTCAGGGCTAATGAGCATTCATTACTTACAGTCGTATAATCTATGTTCTGTTCTCCAAACACGGCCTTGGACATAGAGGAAACCTCACGGACGGGAAAAGAAAAGGGATGGAATCTCCTCTGAAGGGGACTCCTTGGGAGTGAAGCCCAGACACAGCTCTCATGGGAGAACTTGATGATTGACTTGCTTTTACCAGTGAACGCCTTTTTTCTATCTTCATTGGAACCCACTTCCCTCCCAACAGATGCAGTGCATGATGATTCAGGGACAGACTCTGGGGATTTACCTCCACTCACACTCTCGTCAGAGAGATTGAAAGGCTTTGC
>NW_028087037.1:0-592 GCF_014824575.4 Sturnira hondurensis
GGGTACCACAAGGGAAAAAGAAACAGCCATGAGAAAAAAAACTTATTTGAACGAATAAGAAAGGAGAACTTCCCCAATCTGGCAAAGGAAATAGACGTCCAGGAAATCCAGGAAGCTCAGAGAGTCTCAAAGACATTGCACCCGAGAAGGAGCACACCAAGCCACATCCTAACTTACATTAGCCATGATTCAAATGAAGGAGAGAATCCTAGAAGCAGCAAGAGATAAGGGAACAGTCACCTACAAAGGAGTTCCCATCACACTGTCAGCAGATTTCTCAAAAGAGACCTTACAGGCAAGAAGGAGCTGGAAAGAAGTATTGCAAGTCATGAAAGCCAAAGACCTACACCCACGATTGCTTTATCCAGCAAAGCTTTCATTTAGAATGGAAGGACGGATAAAGTGCTTCTCAGATAACATCCAATTCAAGGAGTTCACCATCACCAAGCCCTTATTATATGAAATGTTAAAGGGATATTTAAAATGTTTTTCTAAGAAAAAGAAGATAAAAAAGATGAACAGTGAAAGGACAACAAACTTACAGTTACTAACAACCACACCTAAAACAAAAGCAAACCAAGAGGACAGCTAG
>NW_028087038.1:0-909 GCF_014824575.4 Sturnira hondurensis
ACTGCCCTGGTGACTAACCCTAAACCGAAATGAATCCAAGTGAAAATACTCCGGGGCTGTTCCGTGGTCGGGATACCGGCGGGTCCCACAGTTTCGGGGCGACCCCGGCCCGTCCATGGGGATGGGGGCGGTGCCCGGGCCGGTATGCGCAGGGCTCACCGTGTGCACTCTGTTGGCCGTGCGCGCGCAGCTGGTTCAGATTCGCTCTGCTCCGCTGTTCGTTGTGCTGCATTTCCCGCGTCTGCTCCTCCCAAAACCGTGCGCCCTCCTGCTCCAGCCACCGCTGCTCCATCCAGGGCACCCGCGGCTCCAGCCTGGAATTCCCAGTGTCTCTGTGGAACCGCGCGATCTCCGTGTCGTCCACGTAGATGACGCCGTTGTACCGGTGCTCTCCAGGGCCCGGTCCGGCCTCGGCGGTGTGCAAGTATCTCAGGCTGTGGGGGCCTGGGCGCGGGCCGGCAGGGGCAGCGGTCGGGGAGGAAGGAATAGGGGGCAGTCGTTGAGCGCAGCGGGCCGGGGAAAGGGGAGGCCAGGGTCTGCGGCGGGCGTGGGGCGTCTGGGGTCTGGGCCAGGGATCCCGCGCCCCGGCAGAGTCCCCAGGGCCCTGCCCCGCAGAGGCCGCCGCCTCCCGACCCCGCACTCACCGGCCCAGGTCTCGGCCAGGGCCAGGGCCCCCGAGAGCAGCAGAAGCATGCGTCGGGGGCCCATGACCCAGATCTTACAGAAGGTAAGGAAGATGAACAAGTCTTTACTGGTGAGAATAGTATACCTGAAACTACCGGCGCTGATTGGCTGCCTTCAAGTTCGCGTACCCAATGGGAGTGAGAGCTGAGGTGGCGTCATTAGTATCCAGGCCCGGGGCAATCCCAAACCCCGCCCTGAGCCCTCCTCCTACACCCAGTGTTGGGT
>NW_028087039.1:0-513 GCF_014824575.4 Sturnira hondurensis
TCACTAGAAGCAAAAAGGACCAGAAATGGTTTTTGGTTTTGATTCAATGTATCAAGAAATAACCTTTCTTTGGAAAAATAAAATAAAATAAACCCTAGCCCAGCTGAAAATTTTGCCTTTTGCTCCGGCCCAGGACCTGGCTTCCTGCCAAGTTGCACACTGGTCAGCACCTCCTCCTGAAATGCTCGCCTTCCCCACAGTCTCCTAGTAGTGATGACGTAAATTGTTTGTTTCCAAACCTCTTGCTTTTTCTCTTGTATAGCACCCCATACCATTTTGATTTTCTAGATTTCACTTTCTCATCTGTAAATCCAAGAAGCAGTGTAAATGATCATTGATCCCTTCAAGCTCGACATCTCACAGCCAGTGCCCAAAGTTAGTACTAGAATGCATATACCATTTCCCTGGGAGGGCTCTTTTTTCTTTTTTGATTTTTTATTTATTGACTTCAGAGAGAGAGGAGGGGGGGAGAGAGAGAGAGAGAGATCTGTTATCCCAGTTATTTGTGCATTC
>NW_028087040.1:0-500 GCF_014824575.4 Sturnira hondurensis
CCTTGAAACAGACAGCTAATTCAGCATAAATTATAACACTGCTGGAAATAAGCTAAGAAAGACCAAGATGGGCGGGGCAGGGGGAACACACCCACAACTTTCCCAGAAGACTGAACAGTGCTTCCCAAGGGAGACCCAGGGCCCCAGTATCCCAATTGCAATAGAAGCCCCCTCTAGAGGCAGGGGAAGGTGACAGTGGTGGCCCTGCCTGAAGTTGGACTACCCACCCTAGGACCTTGAGCTGACAAAAGAAATGGAGATCACATTGAAAGTTAGTAACATGGGAGTAGGAGGAGGAGAAGGGGGGAGAATGTACAGAAAATAAGAAAAAGAAGGAAAACACCAAACTCTGCTACAGGGGTGTTCAGCCTTTTGGCATCTCTGGGTCACATCGGAACAACAGTTGTCTTGGGCCACATATTAAATACGTTGTGACAAATAATCATTAAAAAAATCTCATAACATTTTAAGTAAATTTATGATTTTGTCTTAGGACACAT
>NW_028087041.1:0-571 GCF_014824575.4 Sturnira hondurensis
GCGAGGTTCATCACAGCTTGAAATAAGACCCCTGTTCTAAGAAAGAAAAATTATCATAATAACAAAAAAGGAGAGCAGACCCTTTATATTATTATTGGGCAACAGTTAAGAATATGGCTACGACGGTCAAACTACGTGGTTTTTAAGCCCCAGCTCTACCTGTTATGGCCATGAGATTTGGGGCAGGTGACATAAGCCAGGCGGAGCTTCCAGGTGGCCAGTGCTAGTCCTGGAACCCAGGGTTCTTCCCTAGGTCCTGCCCGCACTGAAGCCTGTCCTCACGGGGCTTTCTGCCCAGGCCCCCGGTGCTGGCTCCCCAGGACCCCCGTGTTCACACTCCACACCCTTGCTAACCTGTTTCCCCTTGGGCTGTTGAGCAGCCCAAGATGTCATAGGTCCTAATGGACCTCATGTGACAGGTTTGTGCTACAGACTCCTTTTGGAACATGTTTGTATTTGCCAAAGTTTTGATATTTTCACTGAAAACAGTGATTCTGATGGTTGGAGTTTCTGGTTGGAGTAAGGCAGGTGTTTGTATAGGGTGGGGGCTGACTGTCATCCTTGTAGGTAT
>NW_028087042.1:0-746 GCF_014824575.4 Sturnira hondurensis
GTTTTCTTAGAAAATTCCATACTGTTTTCCATAGTGGTTGTGCCAGTCTGCAGTCCCACCAACAGTGAACTATAGTCCCCTTTTCCCCACAACCTCTCCAAACTTGTTGTTTGTTGCTTTTTTTATGATGGCCATTCTGACCGGTGTAAAGTGGTATCTCGTTGTGGTTTTAATTTGCATCTCTGTGATAGCTAGTGATATTGAGCATCTTTTCCTATGTCTCTGGATCCTCTGTATGTCCTCTTTGGAGAAGTGTCTGTTGAAGTCCTTTGCCCACTTTTTAATTGGGTTGCTTGTCTTCTTAGAGTGGAGTCGTGTAAGTTCTTTGTATATTTTGGAGAGTAAACCCTTGTGTGAGGTATCATTGGCAAATATGTTTTCCCATACAGTTGGTTCTCTTTTTATTTTAATACTGTTTTCTTTAGCCTTGCAGAAGCTTTTTATTTTGATGAGATCCATTTGTTTATTCTTCCCTTTATGTCCCTTGCTCTAGGGGACATATCAGTAAAAATGTTCTTGCATGAAATATCTGAGATTTTCCTGCCAATGTTCTCCTCTAGGGCTTTAATGGTGTCCCGGCTTATATTTAAGCCTTTTATCCACCTTAAATTTATTTTGGTGTATGGTGCAAGTCGGTACTCGTTTCATTTTTTTGCACATAGCTGTCCAGGTCTCCCAACACCATTTGTTGAAGAGGGTATTTTTACTCCCATTTTATGTTAATGCCCCCTTTGTTGAATATTAAT
>NW_028087043.1:0-1589 GCF_014824575.4 Sturnira hondurensis
ACTGAAATTATTGCCAATCTGATAGGTATGAAATAGTTTTTAAAAAATTACGCGGCCGAGCCCTGGCTGGTGTAGCTCAGTGGTTGAGCACGGGCCTGCGAACCACACGATCGCCATTCGATTCCCAGTCAGGGCACATGCCTGGGTTGCAGGCCAGTTTCCAGCAGAGGATGCACGAGAGGCAACCATACATTGATATTTCTCTCTCTCTCTCTCTCTCTCCTTCCCTTCCCCTCTAAGATAAATAAAATCTTTTAAAAAAAATTACGCGGCCGAGATGGAGGTGTAGGTAGATACACTATGCCTCCTTGCACAACAAAAATAAGGACAACAACAATTTAGAAACAAAAAACAACCAGTACTGACAGAAAATTGAACTGCATGGAAGTCTGACAAACAAAGAGTTAAAGAAGAAACATTCATCCAGGTTGGTAGGAGGGGCAGAGTTGGGTGGCTGGGCCGAGGAGAATGGTTGCAGCAAAAAAAAGTGGTGGCTGGTGCGCAAGGCAGCAGCTGGCAGACCCCGGGTGCACAAGTCAGCAGTGGCCAGACTCAGCAAGGCAGTGGATTGTGGATGGGGTGCTGCACACAAGGCAGCTGGAGGATTGGGCAGTCTGACATTGGCATGCAGATAAACCAGGCGAAACTGGGCAGCAGGACAGACTGTGCAATCCAGGGTCCCAGTGCAGAGAAATAAAGCCTCAAAACACCAATTGAAAACACCTGTGTGGGTTGAGGTGCTAGGATAGACTCCTGGCCTCATAGGAGAGTTCGAAGAGATAGCCAACCTATCAGATGCACAGTTCAAAACACTGGTAATCAGATGCTCAGAGAATTGGTTGAATTTGGTCACAAATTAGATGAAAAAATGAAGGCTATTCTAGGTGAAATAAAGGAAAATGTACAGGGAATCAATAGTGATGGGAAGGAAACTGGGACTCAAATCAATGGAGTGGACCAGAAGGAAGAAAGAAACATCCAATCAGAAAAGTATGAAGAAACAAGAATTCAAAAAAAAAAAAAAGAGGCTTAGGAACCTCCAGGACATCTTTAAACATTCTAACATCCAGCCCTGGCTGGTGTAGCTCAGTGGATTGAGGGCGGGCCTGCGAACCACAGGATCACGGTTTGATTCCCAGTCAGGGCACATGCCTGGGTTGCAGGCCAGTTCCCGGTTCCTGGCAGGGGATGCATGAGAGGCAACCATACATTGATGTTTCTCTCTCTCTCTCTCTCTCTCCTTCCCTTCCCCTCCAAGATAAATAAATAAAATCTTTTAAAAAAATCATTCTAACATCCAAATTATGGGGGTACCAGAAGGGGAAGAGGAAGAACAACAAGTGGAACAGATATTTGAACAAATAATAAAGGAGAACTTCCCCATTATGGCAAAGGAAATAGACTTCCAGGAAGTCCAGGAAGCTCAGAGAGTCCCACAAAGTTGGACCCAAAGAGAAACACACCAAGGCACATCACAATTACATTAGCCAAGATTAAAATGAAGGAGAGAATTCTAGAAGCAGCAAGAGATAAGGGAACAGTCACCTACAAAGAAGTTCCCATAAGACTGTCAGCTGATTTCTCAAAAG
>NW_028087044.1:0-567 GCF_014824575.4 Sturnira hondurensis
TAGTGTCTTGAATTGTGTTTCTGAGAGGCTGGCAATTTCTTGGTCGCTTAGAATTATTGGCTCTGGGACTTTGAGTTCTTCTTGCACCATCTTTTGAGCCGTCCGTGCCTATTCCGTAGCAGGATCGGAGCCCTAAGGTGTTCACTAGCGCAGGGCAACTAAGTCGCTGGGTTGTGATGCTGTATGTGGGGGCGGGGTCAAAGAGGGACTATGGCATCCTGTCTGCCGCCTGCCGCCTCGGCCCTCACCGACCGCAGCCTCCGCCGTCACCGGTCCCACGCGTCTTGCTGCACTGCATGCGAGTGTGCCACCGCTGTCAGCCCTCGCCCCCTGGGGCCTGCGCGTCCCACCGTGTGCGAATGTGCGACCTCGGTCAGTCTGCCCCACACCCCAACTGGTTCCGGCTGCCTGCTCGCCTGGGTCGGGGGACCCGTCCTGCCCGACCCTGCTCGCCGCTGGCTCCGCCCCCCTTACCATCCCCCCCCCATCGGTTAGATATAGTCGGACCTCCGTATAATTCAATTCTCTGTCCCTTGGTTGTGTCTTTGTTTCTCCAAACCTTTGCTG
>NW_028087045.1:0-530 GCF_014824575.4 Sturnira hondurensis
GGCTCTGGGACTTTGAGTTCTTCTTGCACCATCTTTTGGGCTGTTCGTGCCTATTCCGTAGCAGGATCGGAGCCCTAAGGTATTCACTAGCACAGGGCAACTAAGTCGCTGGGTTGTGACGCTGTATGTGGGGGTGGGGTCAAAGAGGGACTATGGCATCCTGTCTGCTTCCTGCCGCCTCGGCCCTCACCGGTGCCACAGCTGCTGCCATCACCGGGCCCACGCGTTTCGTCCCACTGCACGCAAGTGTGCCACCGCCGTCAGCCCTCGCCCCCTGGGGCCTGCGTGGTTCGTCTCACTGTGCGCGAATGTGCGACCGAGGTCAGTCTGCCCCACACCCCGACTGGTTCCGGGCTGCCTGCGCGCCTGGGTCGGGAGACCTGTCCTGCCCGACCCTGCTCGCTGCTGGCTCCGCAGCTCTTACTGGCTCCGCCCCTCTTACTGTCCCCGTCGAATGGTTAGATGTAGTCGGACTTCTGTATAATTCAATTTTCTGTCCTTTGGTTATGTCTTTGTTTCTCCAAACCTTT
>NW_028087046.1:0-514 GCF_014824575.4 Sturnira hondurensis
CACAGACCCTGGTCTTTCTACCTTTATGTACCCCACCTTCTCAGCCCGACCCCGAGATGCTCGAAGATCGTAACAAAATCTCTTCTTTCCTGAGTCCCAATTTGCTATTTACTTAACAAATGTCTTTTGTTCATCTTACTAAATACTCGAACCAAATGAACTTTATGCTGACCAGCTAAAGATACGGAGTATGGCTTTTACCTTTCAAAGAAAGAGTCACAAAAATAATTTTTTAGGAAATTCTACCTACAGAACACCTCACGAACAAGGTGACTTGACCTGTCTTAGAATCAAGGGCAAGACTGGGCTGACCCAGACTGCCTTGGCTCTTCCCTTGGCTTCATTCAGCTTTCAGCAGGCTTCTTCCCAACCCCACACCCCACCTCCTTCTTTCTCCTCAGAGCATTTTCTCCAGAAAACTTGTGGTTGTAACTTTCTTTTCTGCCCTTCGGATATACACGTAAAAAAAATTGGAAAGCCTCTTCCCAATATTAAAACCAAGAAATGTTTTACA
>NW_028087047.1:0-1975 GCF_014824575.4 Sturnira hondurensis
ACCTAATCTTCTTGTATATGTTGGACAAGATTTTGGAAACTAACTTGGGCTTACACTTTTCATGACAACAGATTGGTAAGTAAAATGGGAAGTCAGCCTCTGAAAAGCACTTGTTTTAAATTCTAGGAATGACAGATCTCTTCCATTCCATTATCTAATGTGCACCAGGGCCAGGTGACTCCGTTGGTTTGAGCATTATCCAGACAAACAAAAAGTTGTGGGTTTGATTCCTGGTCAGGGCATATACCTAGGTTGAAGGTTTGATCCTCTGTTGGGGTGCATATGGGAGGCAACTGAACCATCAACATCTTTCTCTCCCTTTCCCACTCCCTCTCTCTCTAAAACCAATAACACCATAATCCTTGGGTCCTGACGAAAGGTTTTCTAAAAGAGAAAAAAGTTAAATGCACATTGATTCTCATCTGGTAGATACACATGGAGGGAGGCCCTGATGGCCTCATAGGAATGTGCAATGTCTCCAAACCCTAAGGTGGCTAACCCCATCTGCTGCAATCATAGCTGCTTCAGAAGGAAACAATCTCTGTACTCCCTGCAGCTGTTTAGAAATTACAGCAAAACACCTGTTTCCCTCTCCACATATCTGTCATTCTAAAGACAGTGCCCAAACGCTACTGACTAGACAAGGGATACAGGGTGCCCATAAATGGCACACAGGAGAACAATTGCTATGGGCTAGCACAGAGCACCCTCGCGACCCTCTGCTGGCCCAAGTCCAAGACGATGACCCATAAAACCACCAGCAGGTGGTGTCCTGGACAAACAATACCCTCATGTGGACTGCCCAAGCTCTAGCGGGAAGGGGTGGGCCCCCAGCCAGGAAATGCTCTGTTAGGTTACACACATATGATGTTAACACCAAGAGGATCTGTTCCCATTTCAGACCTGACACTGGATAAATGGTTGATGGGTAGAGAAAAGAGTTTCTCGTAGCCCAATACTTATGATATGATTTTGCTAGACCAACAGTGACAGTGGTGTGAGTAGAAGTTTTGTAGAGTGGAAGCAGATTTCACTGCCTTTGGAACATATGATACGCTAAATTGACTTTTCTGGACTTGAATTTAGGCACAATTTACAATGCCGTTTCTATAAGGAAATGTATTCTGGGTTCTAAATGTCCAGTTTTTATATAAACTTGGGCAATACAATTCACTTCTAATTGCTGCAATAACGGTTTTTCTTTGGGTAATTTTGCAAAGCCAAACCAACAACAACAACAACAACAACAACAGCAATAACTACAAAAATGCACAAAAATCTGTGGAATTTAATTGGTAACATCAGCAGTGGAATGATGTGTAGAAATCTACAATGATGAAACTCCCCAAATAGGAATTAATAGCGTTGAGAGTGATGAGAATGTTGTGGGAAAGAACTGAATTTGAAATGAATGTGTTCTGTTAGGGAAAAAGGTTTACCTAAAAATTTTAAGCTGCAATAGTTTTAATTGTGTTCAATTAGCTTTAGAGATTACCCACCATTTCACTGAGTACAAAATCCTACACCTAGTTAAATATGAACTAATTTAATGGATTTGAAAGCCTCAGGAGATTAGTGCCAGTATTCGCAATATGACCAGAGGAATCTGAGGCACAGTGACTTAAATTACTCAAGGTCACGTGGGAGCCCAAGCATTTTAACACCTGATTTCCACTTTTGATATCTACATTTATACTAAACTTTTGTATTCAGAGCCTCAGAAATCTTTTAGATTTTGCAAAGTTTTCTAATAGAGATTGTTTAAAAGGATTAGATTAAAGTAAATAATGTTTAGGCACTAACTTAGTAATACTTTTAGAAGTTAACATTTATTCTAATCTCATTTTATACCTTTGAAAATTTACCAGCATAATTCAGATGGCAGCATCTCACACTTACGGACATCTGCATTGTACAGAGAGGGTAGAAATGCAGCCCTGGCCAAGTAGCTCAGTTGGTTAGAGTGTTGAGCCGA
>NW_028087048.1:0-6050 GCF_014824575.4 Sturnira hondurensis
ATAAGACAAAAAACTGTACTTGAACAAGAATTAAATTAAAAAAAAAGAAATTAAGAAACTCAGCAAAGCCTGTGAGAGGTTGGTGTGGAGCGTATTTTACCGCAAAAGTGCATATCTCTCTCCACGTGGTGCGTGTTCCATGAGCTCGAACATCCCACAAACACGGCTTTTGTGTGCCCCCCGACCAGGTGGCTGCCATCCAAATAACAACACCTGCTTTGTTCCCTTGGAACCAGTGAAAGACATGTGTAACCGTGAGCACAAGCTCAAGCTTGGTTGTCCGACGTCTTCAGTGACTTTCGAGACACAACAAGCAATTTGGACACAAGTCCCCCAAACTTACCCAGCAAGATCAGCATTTATCTCCATTAGAAGGACTAACAGAGGCTGCAGATGGTCAGCCGAAGTCACTCTGGCCACGGTGGGCGGGAACCTGGGGAGTGAGCAGCGCCATGTCTGGAACCCCCACCAACACCCCGTGACCTCGGCATACTCCGTCTCCCCCAGGACCAGGGCCTGGCACCTCATCTTTTTCCAATCTCTTCTGCATTCCCACACCTCCTTGTCTGCTGGTCATCCACTGGTCACCTGTTGTGTCGGGGGCTGCAGACCGAGTCCCTCTAAGAGGGAGGCTGCAGGAGCACCACCTGCTGGATGTCCCCAGATCCTTGCATGCCACTCATGCCAGCAGCCACCGCCCTCCCAGTCTCTCACTCCCAGCCCTTCAGCAGAGGCACCTGCCCTCCATCTCTGCCCTCCCTGTCCAGTGCCAGCCCTCACCCAGCTGCAGCTTCCCTGGACAGACCCTGCCAAAACTCGCCCATGGCCACCTCTGCCAAGTCAGCAGCAGACCCTTCCACCACGTGGATGAACATCTCCCAGCACAAAGCAGTTGGGCCCCTCAGTCTGTTCTTCTCAGGACAGAGCTTGTCGCCTTCCTTTCTCCATCCCTGACTGCCTGGGCATAGGCTCCCCTCTCTCTGCCTTGAGGGTGGTGTCCCCAGAGCCTGGGTGTGGCCCACTTTGGCTCTCCAGCTGGTTCCAGGCCAGAGATGTTCTTTACCTTGAGCCTAGGACTTCACTACGTCTGAGATTCGGGAAGCAGGACCCAAAGGGGGTGTTTGAACGGCTTGTTTTTCTGCCGAGATTCTCAGAATCTCCGGTGGTCTGGCCTCAGCCAGTATAGGTGACCAGCCCCTGTCCAGCCCCACTTTGCCCAGAGAGCATTTCCCTGCAGGCTCAACCTGTCCCACCCATGTGTGGCCGAGAATCATGGGTCCCCAATTTGAGGGGAGCCCACAGTATCTTCCAGGTGACCTCTCATAGTGCTGCCAGGTACCGCAATTGCCCGGCTTGCCTAAGTTCCACCAACTGCAGGCATCCCTCGCTCCTGCCTTGCCCTGGATGACCTGCAGCTCTGCAGCTCTGGCCTATCTCGCCACCCTGAAGCTCTACCTGGTCAAGGGGACAGTGTCACCTGAACCCTGGCGTGTCACCACTGTCAGCATCCAGCATGTGTGTGGGCTCTGCTCTGTGCCGGGTGGCACTGTCGCACAGCCGCACACCCACACACATGCAGGGCTGTGTATCAGCCTTATTATTTGTCAGGTGAGAAACTGAAGTGAGAGAGGTGAGACACCTGGCCAAAGGCACATGGCTAGTACTCGGCGGTCCTGAGTCACACCCCACCACCACACTCTGCTGAGGTGGGCAGCAAGGATCCTGGGTCAAGCGGAAAATATGCCCTAGCATGACAACAAATGCCGCCAGTGCACCAGCCACGTTCGGGTTTCGAAGACGATGCTGGAATATCTCTGTGGTGGTGGGGCCCCATCGAGGTCCCGGCTAGCAGGGCCCTGCAGAGGCCAGGGGGAGCCAGCCTGCTCCAGCTTTGAAACCAGCCCTGAGGGCTTGCTTGTCTTCTTCTCTGCTTCCACCATCACTCCTTCTGCTTCCCTTTGATCCTCTGGCCTTGACCCTCGCTGGTGGCAGCTCTCGGGTTCCTGGGCCTCCCAGGGTCCTTTCCCCACACTGACCCCCCAAGCCCCTGGAATTGTGCCAGGACATCTTGGAAACTGAACAGCCCTGAACTGGGCGAGAGTGAGGGGGATGGACCTCCCTCTGTCTATTACAGAGACTCACTTGTGCTGGCCATTCTCCCCCCACCCCTGTCGCCCCACTTTGGCCCCCTCTGTGTCTCAGGCTGAACCCTGACTGTGCTTCCCAGGCCCTCTGGGGGCCCCTGCCAGGAGGGCAGGAGGTGACCAGGGTGGGAATTTGGCCTGGATCCCTTGATAGCTCCTCAGTGGGCCCATGTGGCCCCCTCCCCACCCTCCCTTCCCCTCAGGCCTGGGGCAGGAGAAGCCACTCCTATTGTCAGCACTGGGAGCCCCTCCTAGGCATCTCTTCCCCGGCCCACAGCTGAAGACAACCCCCAGGTGTCCACCCCTGCACCACCTGGGCCCAGGGCTTCTCATGGGGTCCTGTCAGCTCCACCAGGCAGCTCCTCTGTGGGACACAGTCATCATCTCTGCATTTCCCAGTGGTGTGAGCCTTGGCTTTCCCCCCTTTTCTTTAAATGGCTAAAGAAATGCTGCACCTTTATTTATACATTATGCTCTGTTACTGACACACTGACTAAAGGTGACATTTACCTGCATTACACTATGTATATTGTGTATGTGTTTGCCACTGGGGAAAACTTTTATTTTCTCTGTATAAGATGTAGAACCATCTAAAGAGCAAACTATCTTAAACAAAGCAAGGATAAATGTAGAAAATACAAAATAAGAAAGTACTCCTTTTAAAATTTAACTTTCTAAAAGTTCCTTATGAATTGAGAGCTAATCTGGTACAAATATTGATATTTTGAAGGGTGTTGCTGCTCTTCAGGGTTTTCCCCACTCGTTTTTAAACAGACAATCAAGTTTATTCAGGTGAATATTAAATTAGTTATAGAGACTTCCAATAGCAGCTCACGGCAGGTAGAGATGGTCTTCTTGGTTTTAAATAGGTCTGTTCTATGTCAGACTTCAAGGATGGCCAAAGTACTAGTGGACCGTTCGTTTAAATCAAAAGGACACTTACATTCTCTAATTCTAGAGGGTCCAATGTATGGAAATAATGTACAATATTCACAAAATTACATTAAACGAACTTTATTGTTAATATTTTAAAATACTAATTTAAGATTATAATTCTATATCTACTTGAATTAGAGGAATTATAGTATCAATTAAATAACTATAAACTCAAAGAGATGGATCGGAGTCCCTGGAATGGAAACACAGGCAGATATTGTGTCCTGGGTGTGGGGGCTCAGGGCCCAGGTGCCTCGGGAACCCAGTCAGACCAGAAGGTGTTCCTGGGTTCTTGGTCTTTCTGCGTGACCCTGCTCATTCCAGGGGAACTGGGGACCCAGGGGACAGACTGGCACTGCTGAGCCTCGGTAGGCTGCGGGTGAAGCAGCAGGAGCAAAAGGGCCTCCTGGGAAGGGCTGGAAGGTGAACTGGGCCCTGGCCAGCAGCTGTCTGTTGTGATCGTTTTCTCTCCACAGCTCCTGGAGCTTCCTCTCCGTGTTCTCGGCGGCCTTCCAGGCTGCTTCAGCTCTTTCCCAGTGGTACCGAACCTCCTTCTCATAGTAGAAAGTGCTCTTTCGAAGCTCCTGGTTCATGTCTTGGGCCATCTTCTTATAGGTGTTCAGCATCTGATAGGTGGACTTCATGTTTCTTTCATCATCAAGCAGTTTGTCCTCCATTTCTGAGCAGCGCCTTTCCGCCTCCAGCACCTGTTTCTGGACCCGGGTTAGACGATCCTCATATGTATCAGGCTGAACTCGAAGCGTCTGCTTCAGCTGCTGAACCTCATCCTTCAGGTCTGTATTTTCACACCACAGAGANCCTTCTGACCCACGGGCAGACTGATCAGCACTTCCTGCTTCCTTCTGACACTCGACCTGGGGCTTGACGGGAGCCAGGTGACCTCTAAGGACCTCAGGCCTGGGGCTGGTCTGCAGTGGGTTTCCCCCCAGGGACAGGGACTGGCTGACTGTACCTTGCAGGTCCCGCTCCACTGCTGCCGAGGAGGCTCCAGTCCTTGTTTCTCCTTCTCTTTGTCTTGGAGGTCTTGCTTCCATCCCACCGTTTCATCTCGGCTCAGCTCTGGACTTTCGGGACGAGGACTGTTTGTGTTCCCGTCATCCGGCATGTTCTCCTGAAGTTGTTCCCCACCAGTCCCCTGTGCTTTGGTGAAGGGCTTCTCATCAGTCATGCAGGAATGTCTAGGGGACTGGGTCCTGCACACCATTCTCACTAAGTCAGCCAGGTCCCGAAGCGAGGACATCCTGCTCAGGTGCTCATTCAGGGCCTTCAAGCACAAGGTCTGTAACTTGAGAGGACTGGCCCCCACCTCAGATGGCTTGGGAGTGTCGTCTGCTTCTGTCATGGGTCCGATATTCTCATTGCGTCTTGCATGGACTTTGTCAAGGGCAGGACACCTTTTGTCTGGTGTCTTCACACTTCTTGACGTGTGTCGTCTCTTCACCATCAGACACACCACCACCAGAGTGCCCACCAGGATCACAGGGAGGAGCACAGGGAGAACTGGGATGTGTCTCCAGCCCCCATAAATCAGCAGCAGAATCAAGCACAGGTGCTTCAGGATCATCTGGAAAGTGGACGAGGTGGCTGTTGCTGTGGCTGTGACAGACACGAGGCCCTCCATGGCTAGTCAGGTTCTCAGCTCTGCCACCGACTGCCAGTGACCTCTGGGCACAAATAACAGCTCAGAACCCCTCGGAGTATTCTGTCTCAATGGGGAACAGGTGCCCAGCAACCAGGGCAGGGCAGTGGGCTTTGGGAGGGGCACCTGGAGGTCTAGAAACAGCCCCTCCCTGGGCTCTGAGAGAGAAAGTGGTGGCATTCTACAGGCCCTGGGGTTCAGGGGAGTGCTGCCAGCAACTGGGGTTCAGTCCCTCCAGGCTCACTGGCTTCGCACAAATCCCAGGGGCTGGGAGCAGGGCTGGGCTGTCCCCTTCTGTGCACAGGAGCCAGCCAGGTCTGAGGGTGGGATGGTCCCTTTGGGTCCATTCTCCCGATTTCATGTTTCCTTCTGCTGGGGGGATGTCCACTGCTGCCCACAGAGGAGCCCTCTCTCCTCGCCTTTGGTCACCGTGGGGGAGGAGGACTCCAGGACCCAGGGGGTCCTCATAGCTCATAACTGCAGGACCAGATGCCAGCCCACTGTCTCGGGGGAAAGCATTCAGAATCAGGAGAGTGTTACAGTCCTGGCCCGTGGAAGCCCCAACGTCCTGCTCACCTTTCCTTGCAGGGGGTACTCCACCCTGGGGTGACATGGTGACCCAGGGTCCTCCCTGAGAGTCCCCCTCACATCCCCATGGCTGCCTGGAAGGGCTGGCAGCCTACTGAGTCTTGTTCTCCTGCCTGACTTCCTGTTATCGGTTAAATTGCACCCTCCCAATGTATATGTTGACCTCACAGTGTGGTCTTAATTGGAGGGGACATAAGATCTGCATGGGCAGTCCTAATGCAGCAGGACCGGCGTCCCAATAGGGTAAATGAGGACAGAGAGGTAGGTACGCAGCTGCCAGAGGCCGAGGGGATACCACTGCCTGGGGATTCCGCCCTGGTTGGTCATGGCTCTCCTCCCACACCCGCCCTCTGATGGATGGTTCCCTTTTGTATCTGAGAGACACACTGTCCAGCTGGTCACTGTAGCACTGTCATGGCTGGGGGTCACTCATCAGCAAAGGGTCTCCTGACACTGTTGTCACCGCGAAGGTTCCCCTCCCCTACGTCTATATCTCCACCATCTGCAAGATGGTCCACGAGACACAGTGACCTGCAAGGTCCACCATGCCAGTCCCTGAAAGGCAGGGGGTGGGGGCCTCATGGTGACCTTTCTAAGCAGACGGCTATGGAGCCTCGCCTGGAGCAGTTCAGCAGGGAGACTCAGCCTGGCTCTCGACTGGGGTAATGGGCTCCTTCCTGGGAGGCTTGGATGGTGGCCCAAAGGCACTGCTTGTGGTTGGG
>NW_028087049.1:0-3084 GCF_014824575.4 Sturnira hondurensis
TGCCTCCTGGGGGCTTGATTTGCCTTTGACTATTTATACGAGATGATGTCGCCGGATTTCAGAAGGAGCAACGATTGAGGTGGTTTGGGATGTCTCAGGATGACTCAACAAGGGAGCAGCATTGGCCTTTTTTATGGGGATATTTTGGAAGCTGTAAGTAAGAAATAACGAATGGGGAAACACTTAGTACAGGAGGCGGTTTTTTTTTTTTTTTCAGATCTCAGAAGTGGTTGTATAATACAAACCGCTTTTCAACACTAGCCATTGCTACTGCCGGACACTCATTCGCAAAACATCTGTGCCACCGCACGGGGGAGGAGAGAGGGCTGGGTGTGTTTATTTAAAAGATAGGATTGTCACACGATCCAATAAACACCGCACCTTGGGAGGGTACAGGTTTGTTATTTCGAACCCAAATGTCAGTATGCAGGCCTTTTGAAGGGTTATTTTGCTACGTTTGAAAGAAAAAAAACTACCCAGGCATTAAGTCGGACACATTATTTTATTTGTTGAGGAAAGGAAAACGTCTTTGTGGCTAACGTACTCTAGGTTAGGTGGCCGATGATGTGTATCATGTTTTCGAGCATTTGCTTTTGGACTGTGAGGGAGCCCTAGAGAGTAAGTCAAAGCCATTGCCTTCACTTGTGTATAACCTCCTCCTAGCAGTCCCTACCCCCACCCCCTTATGTTTTCCTCATCTTGCTCGGGGAAGCTTGGAATTTTCACAGGTGTGTCTTTTGTGCTTGTCCTTTTTTTTTTTTGCATGAATGAAATGCAGTGTTCTTAATTTATCAGTATAGGGGTGATACATTTTATTGCTTATCTTCCTGAGACCCTCAAGCCCATAATTCATGTGGCTAATTTTTTTCTGTTATGTCTTATTATTATGGTAAAATGTAACTCTTACCATTTTAACCATTTTTCAGTGAATGCTTCAGGGTGGCAATGACGACCTTCACAGTGATGAGGTACAGCATTGCCACTGTCCATTTCCAGAACTCTTCTTCATCTTCCCAAACAAACCCCAAACCCGTTGCACAGTAATTCCCCCTTCTCTCCCCTCAGGCCCCTGGCAACCTCTGTTCTCCCTTCCGTCTCTATGAATTTGCCCGTTCTGTGTACTTCACATAAGTGAAATTGAACAGACTTTGTCTTTTTTTGTGGGTTTGCCCTTTTCCCACTTAGAATGATGTTTTGAGATTCATCCACATTGTAGGATGTGTCAGAATTTTCTTCTCTTTAAGGCTGAGGAATATTCCACTGTGTGCGTGCTGCTACATTTGCTTCACTCCTGTTGATGGACACCTGGGGTGTTTCCATCCGCCGTAAACATGCCGCACTGAATGGTGGTGTGCGAGTATCTATTGGAGTTACTGAATGGTGGCTTGTGAGTATCTGTTGGAGTGCCTGCTTTCGTTTCTTTTGGGTTTATCTCCAGAAGTGGAATGACTGGTAACTCTGTTTCACTTTTCAGGATTTGCCAACCTGTTTTCCACAGCAGCCATACTGTGTTCTATTTCCTCCAGCAGCGTGTTAGGGCTCTAATTTATCTATAGCCCCACTGACACTGGCTACCTTCTTCTTCTTTTGGTAATAGCCATCCTATTATGTAAAGTGGTATTGGTTTGGCTTTGGGTTTCCTTAATTACTAATGGTGTTGAACCTCTTTTCATGGGTGTACTGTCCATTTGTAAATCTTCTTTGGAGAGAAATAGTTATTCTAGTTCCCTTCCCAATTGCGAATTGGTTTGCTGTGGTGGATTTTTTTTTTTAAGATTTTATTTCTTTATTTATCTTTAGAGGGGAAGGAGAGAGGGAGAGAAACATCAATGTATGGTTGCCTTTTGTGCGTCCCCTGTTGGTAGTTAGCCTGCAAGGAACTGGCCTGCAACCCAGGCATGTGCCCTGACTGGGAATCGAACCGCGCTCGTCTGGTTCGCAGGCCCGCGCTCAATCCACTGAGCTACGCCAGCCAGGTGTGGTGGATTTTTTAAAAACTGGAATTTCTACTTACCAAGGTAAGTGTTTAATTACAGTGTTATCTGTAGCTGATCTTGGTTGGGAGTCTTTTGGGCGACCCGAGTTCTAATCCTAGTCCTGTCACTTGGGCAGAACTCATTTTTAAGTCTTTTTTTTCTCATCTGTGAAAGGGAGAGTTTAGGGGGTAGATATTCAGGATCCCTTGCAGTTATACTGTCTAAAACAAAGACTCTCTTTTGAGGAGAATGATAGAGTGTAAACAGGATTAGTCTATTTTTAATATGTTTTATTCTGAAAACATTTAGTGTGATTTTCAAGTATGTATATTTTGTTCCCTTTTGTACGTTTTTTTTTTTTTTTTTTGGCTCCACTTTCCACTTCAGATCAAAGGACAGTATTACACAAAATGATATATATTGTGTGGTGATGTGTCATCAGTCTGACAAGTTTGATCAGAAAGCTGGAGGCCTAAAACATTTGACAAGCTTACAAATGATTCTGTGTTTTTTCTTACTTAGTTAATGGAAGGATGGGGTGGTGGCCTTGGGGGAGGCTCATTTTAAATGGAGTGAAGGCAAGTTTAGGGCTGGGTCGGGCCAGTTGGGTTGTCCAGGACTAATTTTTTTTTTGAAAGAAATGGAAATGAGGGCCTATATGCGTTAGTCTGTGCTGGGGGCCCCGTCTACAGACTATAACAAATGAATGGTTTAGGATTAAAGATCTGAGTTATAAGAATTTAAATCACTGGGGCGGGGGAGGGGAGTCAAGAGCAAGTCCTAAATTCAAGGAATATAGTTTTTATAGTAACTAAAGAGGCCATTTCCCATCTGATCCATGCTTCTTTATCTCCCGCCAGATCCCTAGACTTCTTGATTTACTTGGATTAACAGCTTTTTAAATTTTTTCTTCTCGTGGAAGAAGAAGGCCAGATGCCTGAGCATTCTTCAGTCAGAATACAGTAGTGCCTGTGCTGGAGAGGCGCCCCACCCCGCGTCCCTGTGGGCCTCAGTGGGCTCCCGTGCTCTTCAGGAGCCTGGAGGGACTGAGAGGTTGGGGTATCTGTTCCCAGCTCCCTCCTCCTGTGGGCTCCTTGGGGATCTTTAT
>NW_028087050.1:0-568 GCF_014824575.4 Sturnira hondurensis
AGACTCTAAAATTGGAGAGTGCTAATTGAGAATGGTAGTTCTTAAAGTCACAGCACTTAAATTCTACCTGTCTGTGATTCACTGCATCCCAGCAACAGATTGACCTGGATTTTTATTGCTGACCTTATTCCTCTTCCTTCTCACTCTTTGTATTCACCTTAAAAACTTGTCTGTGTGATGGGTTGAGCAGACACAGAACAATAGATTCCTGTGGTAGAAGCCTGTTGTGTCACATTTGTGGGCTGAATTTCCTTCAGTCCCATGACCAACTCTGGTTGAAGGACAGAGGCCCTGCTCTCTGTGTAAGAAACAAGAGAGCCATGGGATTAGAAGTTGAGGCTGAGTTCTCCATATGCCAGAGGCCCCAGGGGGCCTTGATTACAGTAATATCCCTGACTTCTTTCGTGGTAGGGGAGTGATAGGCCATGTCCCTGACTTGGAATCTGAGGTGGTACCACCTGAACAAACTGGGCAGAAAGGGATGGACCCGGGGGGTCATGTTGTTGGCATCTGAAATGGTATCAGAGTGGGATGCCATGGACAGGTAAGAAACAGCTGTGTCCTGGTC
>NW_028087051.1:0-1424 GCF_014824575.4 Sturnira hondurensis
TCACTTCTGTCCTCATAGCAGGACTCACATTCTCTCTCCAGAGAGTCACTGATTTTTTCAATAAATATTTTATTGTTGTTCTATTACAGATATCCCAATTTTTCCCGCTTTACTCTCCTCAACCCCACCTACCACATGTGCTCCCACAAACAAGCCCCACCCTGTTGTCCATGCCCATGGGTCATTCATACATCTCCCTTGACTTATGTCTCTCCCTTATGTCTTCCCACCTTTATGTCTCTCCCTCCTCCCCTCTGGTCACTGTCTGTTCTTCGTTTCCATGCTTCTGGTTCTATGTCACTCATGTGTTTGTTTTGTTCAGTTGGTTCGAATCATAGGTGAAAACATATGGTATTTGTCTTTCACTTCCTGGCTTATTTCACTTAGCATAATGCTCTCCAGTTCCACCCATGCTGTTGTAAATGGTAGGAGCTCCTTCTTTCTTTCTACTGTGTAGTATTCCATTGTGTAAATGTAACATAGTTTTTGGTGATGGGCACCACTTATTTGCTGATGGGCACTTAGGCTGTCTCCAGCACTTGGCTACTGTAAATAATGCTGCCATGAACATTGGGGTGCATAAGTTTTTTGAATTGGTGTTTCAGGATTCTTAGGATATAATCCTAGCAGTGGAATTGCTGGGTCAAAAGGCAGTTCCATTTGGAGTTTTCTAAGGAAATTCCATACTGTTTTCCACAGTGGCTACACCAGTCTGCATTCCCACCAACAGTGCACTAGGGTTCCCTTTTCTCCACAGCCTCTCCAACATTTGTTGTTTGTTGTTTTGTTTATGATGGCCATTCTGACCAGTGTGAAGTGGTATCTCTTTGCAGTTTTGACTTGCATCTGTCTGATGGCTATCGATGCTGAGCATCTTTTCATATGTCTTTGGACCCTCTCTATGTCCTCCTTGGAGAAGTGTCTGTTCCTGTCCGTTGTTGATTTTTTAATTGGATTATTTGGCTTCCTGGTATAGAGTCATGTCAGTTCTTTACATATTTTAGAGATCAAACCCTTGGGTAAGATATCATTTGCAAATATGTTTTCCCAGATGGTTGGATCCATTTTCTTTTTAATAATGCATTCTTTACCCATGCCAAAGCTTTGAATTGATATAGTCCCAGTTCTCTACTTTTTCCTTTATTTCCCTTGCCCTAGGAGATATATTGGTGAAAATATTGCTGTGTGGAATATGTGAAATTTTACTGCCTGTGTTTTCCTCTAGGACATTTATGGCTTCACTATTTATATTTAAGTCTTTTATTCATCTTGAGTTTAATTTGTGTATGGTGTAAGTTGGTGGTCAAGTTTCATTTTCTTGCATTTAGTAGTCCAGATCTCCCAATACCATTCCTTAAAGAAGGTATTTCTGCTCCATTTTCTATTCCTGTCCCCTTTGTCAAATATTAATTAACTGTAGAGAC
>NW_028087052.1:0-1718 GCF_014824575.4 Sturnira hondurensis
CATTATGTTCTAATTTACATTATGGACTAAACAAGGAGGAAACCAAAAGGCCATAGTTTCAATGAATAAGCTGCTCATAGTGATAAGTAGAATCCAGAAGGAAGAGAATGTCAATAGTGCTCACCTATGGAGAGAATTAAATTAACCAAACAGTGTTTCAAATCTCAACAGAGTTAAGGTTGAACATTAATTTTTTAAAATGCATGTGCCACATTTATTCTAAGACCATTTTGTATTTTGCAGCAGAGTTGAATGTTTCACTTCTAATGTAACTGCATTAAAATCTTCAAAATTACAGAAAAAGAAAAAAAGTCACTTGTAAGTCTACTCCCTAGTACAACCACTATATCTTTTTTAAAAATTAATGTTTCATAGTAAAATATGAAGTTATTATTGCTTTCATTTCGAAGCCTTAGACACACCCTATAAAGGCAGTCAGCGTCATAGTAATAGCCACTTGTTTCATTGTCCCTCTTGGTTTTGAAAAGTATTGCATTTTCAGCATGAAATTTAAGAGAGATTCTGGAATAGAAAAATAAAGATTAAAAAACACCATGTTTCCATATCTAAAATTCCCAATACCGAAAGTTTTAAATAGAAATTACCTGTACAAGAAAGTAGCTGCAACAAATTCAGAGACCCTTGTTTGTTACAAGCAGCACTGTCCAACCTCCTGTGGATTTCATGTCACTTTTCACAAGGAGCTATGGCCTTTGTATCGTACAAGTGGAATTTAAAACCATGTTATCTCAGCTCTGGTGGGGTGGCTCAGTTGGTTAGAGCACAGTCCTTGGACACCAAGGCCGTGGGTTGGATTCCCAGCCAGGGCACAAACAAGAACAAGCCAATGAGTGAGTAAGTAAGTGGAACAACAAATTGATGTTTTTCTCTCTCCCTTCCTCTCTCTCTAAAATTGATAAATAAAATTTAAACATTAAAAGGTTACAACTAAGTTATCTCATTATATAAAAGCTCTTATTACCTCATTTTAAAAGAATTTATAACAGGTAACAAACAAAGATAATAAACGTTCACAGGTGAGCTTGAGCTTGAGCTTACCACTAATTTGGGTTCCAAAAGTCTATGAGCTTGGAACTCGTAAAACTTGAACTCAGATATCTTTTCCCATGGTCAAATTTTTCTACTTTATCTTCTGTTTCCTTGCATATATGTCATCTCCTACTTGAAATTATAAGTCTTTTGAAATCAAGACCCATGTCAAAGTTCCTATATTGCCTCGTGGGATCTACCACCCTCTACTACACATGGCACACATCAACTACAACATAAACGAATACTTGAATTAATTAACAAACAAACTAGCAAAAGAAACTGATTGTTGATAATGAACTTTCTGGGCCAGCTCAACTTGATTCCAGAATTCAAGTCAATAAATATTTATTAATCTACTCTGAGCCAGGCACTTTAACCATATAAAAGTACAAGACCTACAGTATAATACCAAATAATCTAATCAGAATTCACTATGGGTTTACTTTTTTAATGCATTTTGAGTCCCCATATCTTAGATCAGAAAAAAAATCCTTGTTAATTCCTTATTTGATATTAAGGTATCACAAAAGAAAGCAACTCTTTAGAAAATACGCATCTTTCTCTCTCACACACACATGCACACACACACAAAAAAAACTAGGGCAAAAATATATCGAACAAAAGGGCACCTGCTGGTTAATCATATCTAAATTCAATACTGGTTA
>NW_028087053.1:0-2533 GCF_014824575.4 Sturnira hondurensis
GAACAAGTATAAAGAACACAAGGACAAAAACTAAGAAGGGTGGAAATGGGAGAGATGTAGGGAGCACTGGGGTGGGGGCGGGGCTGGGATGGGAGTAAAAACAGAAGAGTGTATGTAAACAACAATTAAAATAAATAAATTTTTAAAAAGTAAGGTGTCATGGTCCAGGTATGAGGCTTAATGCAACGTGTGAGTCTGTCATTTAACTGTGCACCCTTGGACTAGTTACATAACCTTTCTGGCTCTCAGAGTCTTTCTTTTTGGTGGGGATTACATTACCAAATTCAAAGGGTATAGAAACCAATAATACATGTGCAGTCAAGAGGAGACTTCTTCACACATAATATTGTGCATGCTCAATAAAGAGCTGCTGTTAGAATGCAAACTGGTTTTGGAGGGTTAGGAGGTCCTATTGATTCAAGTCTAAAGAAGTCAGACTTTTGTTCAGGTTTTCATCTTTAGGTTAAATCCAAGTACCTTAGAAATGCAACAAGTGCATATTTCTGTCTTGTCTTTCTAACAGAATTTAATTTATTCTACCTAATTGTATTCTCAATTATCACTTATATGAGGATAAATGTCTTGACATAGTTTTGAATATTCCGATCCTGGTGTTTTAGATTAAAAAGTGGGATTTTTGGAGTCCATATAAAGAATACTGTTGTAGGAGCATGATAATTCAACTGGTGTTTACCATTTATAATTGTTGGTATAATATTGCACTAATATTCCCTTAGTAAATGCCCAGCAAAGGCACATAGCAGTTCATTAAGGGTAGGAAAGAGTGTCTCCTTCAAGTCACAGAGCAGAACCTTCTCATTTTAAATAGGTTCACTTAATTTTCCCCAAGTGCATTTGATGTCATGAGTATCCTCAGATTTCTGCATCAGAATTGTTCAGTAATAGTTGCATGGCTGAACTGAAGATGCTTTAGTGCTAGTGGTGGTGGCTTTGCCTCTTGCTTAAAATGAACTAAATCGCTGGAGCAGTAGAAAACAGAAGGTTCAGACATCCCTCAGGAAGGACATAGGTGGACATAGAGAAAGGTTATTTTTTTCAAATTCCAGGAGCAGTAAGGGTGTACTAGTTGAGACATTTAGGGACATCAGGAGAGGATTATGGAGAGGAGAGAAAGGGCTCTGAAATCTGAAGAGAATATTTCTTAAATATTCAAAAAGGAACACAATTAGCTAGATAGAGTATAAATCTTTATTGCTAAACTAAAGCATACACTGGATTTAAGGAACTTAACTAGGAGAGTAGTTTGACTGTGGTTTTAATCTATTCCTTTGATTTTTAATAATTATATTTACTAGAAAAATATGTGCAAATATGACTGATATGGCATACACATATTTATAAATGCATCTAAAATTCACTACTTGAAACATAATTACAAATTACTACTTATGACAATATGACTACTAATTTTTCATATAGTTTCAAATATTATATGTTTTTAAAGTTGAGATAGGAATTTCTATTGTTTTTGGAACAAAAGATGCTAGCATCAGGTTGCTGAGAAAATGAATGAGAAAGAAACTGGGCAGTGGGGAAGTGGGAGGCCAAATTCCAAAGGCCACAACCCTACAGGGTGCCCTAAAATCCACAGTCCATGGCAGGGAGGGGTACTGGGCAATCTGGTGCAGCTCCAGTGTATTAAAATACATGGCTATGAAGAAAGAAAAGACCTTGGAATCTTCTAGGAAAAATACGAACAGAATAAGCTGCTTCCCATAGGAGTGCATGAGCTTGAAATTTTTTTCAAAGTGAGTATGGAGGTTCGGAAGGGCTTGGCCAATGATCTGGCTATTCATGGAGGCTTTACGTTTGTTTATGATTTTTCCTGTATGATTGTATGTATGTTAGCATGTTAGTTCCAATAATGCAAATTAACTCTACAGGAGATGATAAAATTACACTAAAAAACCCCATCTCCTTTGTTTTAAATGTTCAGATAGAGGATAATATGGTGTTGTGGGTTTTAAACTTGATTTTCTTTGGTTTGGGGAGTGATGCTCAACCCGGAAAGCTACACCAGTCAGGGTTTAAGCTTGATCCTTAATGTTAACTCTACATACTGAAATTAAGTCTGCCATGTGTTCTGTTCTAGATTTTAAAATTACATTAGAATGTCTGTGCAAGGGAGCAGACTTATAACAAGTTTTTATTTTCTCCTTTAAAATATTGCAAACATGCCTCACTATCTATGTCCTCATATTATTTAGTATTTACATCTTAATTTGTGGTAATCTGATTTGCATTGACATCATCCTATTATTGAACATTTTATATACTTCTAAATTTTTATTGTTATAAAAGACATGCATCATCTTCAGTTACAGAACTTACATTGCCTCATTTCACCTTTAGAAAATTTTTTAGGATTGAGTTCTAAAAAAAGGAATAGAAACATGTTTACAGTCCTGAAAATATTTGTTAAAATATTTCTGAAAGGATTACGTGAAATCAAGTAGTTTGATTGCAATTTAAGAATTAGTATAAACCTCCCCCTTTTATTGAATTGATTGAT
>NW_028087054.1:0-791 GCF_014824575.4 Sturnira hondurensis
CAGTCAGGAATCTACTCTAAACTGGGGTTCTTGGTGCCCATAAAATCTGCTTTCAAGACTATTCGTAAATCTACACTCTTCCTCTCCTCCTGTAAAAACCCTATTGACATTCAAGGGGCCATAAGGGGAAGAGAAAGTGAAAAAACCAAGAAGGTCATTCTCTTGTCCTCGCTGGCCCCTCCTACTACCCCAGGGAGACCTGCCTAGGGTGGCAGGGGTGGACGGTTTCCTTTCCTCAGCGCACGCGCGCCGAAGCCATTTCCGCAGCACTAGGAGAAACATGCCACGGGGGCACGGGGAGAAGGCAGCGTCCCAAACCCACGAGGCCCCCGTGACCAGGGAGCTGCCGTTGCACACGTATCCCAGAAGTCTCTTCATTAGGAGCGGGGCCAAACAGGCAACAGGGTTGAATTTATGACCCTTGAGACTGTCAAGAGAGTCCAAGAACAGCAATGGCACCATGGCTGGTGCGACTCAGTGTATGGAGTGCCGGCCTGCAAACCGCAAGGTCCCCGGTTCGATTCCCAGTCAGGGCGCATGCCTGGGTTATGGGCCGGGTCCCCAGTTGGGGGTGAGCGAGAAGCCATGAACCAATGTTTCTCTGCCTCTGTTTCTCACATCTTCCCCCTCTCTCTCAAAATAAGTAAAAATCTAAAAAAAGAAAATTAGCAATGGCTCTAAAACATCATCCGTTCTGCCAATCTCATCTATGAACTGCCCTGGGCCAGCAGCTAGCATGTTGTGCAGCAGCTCCGACGAGCTGCTCAGAGGCTCTGAAGGAGGGTGGGCAC
>NW_028087055.1:0-509 GCF_014824575.4 Sturnira hondurensis
TAATCAAAAAACTACCCCTCACCCCCCAAAAGGCTTGGACTGGTTGGCTTCACAGGTTAATTTTACCAAACATTCTGACAAAACTAAAGCCTCCTCTTCTCAATCTATTCCAAATAATTCAAGAGGTGGGAAGATCCCCAAGCTCATTTTACAGGGGCCAACATTATCCTAATTCCAAAACCAGATAAAGACACTACAAAGAGAGAAAATTAGCCCTGGCTGCTGTGGCTCAGTGGATTGAGCTCAGGCCTGCAAACCGTAGGGTCTCCAATTTGATTCCCAACCACAGCACATGCCTGGGTTGGCAGCCAGGTCCATAGTAGAGGATGCATGAGAGGCAACCACACATGGATGTTTCTCTTTCTCTCCTTCTTCCTCCTTTCCCCTCTGTCTAAACAACTAAAATCTTTAAAAAAAGAAAAAAGAAAATTATAGGCCAATATCCCTGATAAAAGTATATGTTAAAATTCTCAATAAAATATTAGCAAACCAAATATAGCAATAAATCA
>NW_028087056.1:0-597 GCF_014824575.4 Sturnira hondurensis
CCGATAACTTTTGGAAAGAGAACTATTGCTGCTAACAACTCAGAGAGGCTATACATTCTCCATGAATTTTTTGAAATCCATTTGCACACGGCATGCAGTTACAGGAGGGTTAGTGCCTGTGGACGTGTGCACACCCCCCCCCCCCCAGGATCNGACGTGTGCACCCCCCCCCCCCCCAGGGATCAGGTGAGCACCACGCAGGTTTACTCCCCATCTGTTTCCAAATAAACACGACATCGCTCCTAGGGAAGTGCGGAGCGTGGCCTGTAACAAACTAGAATTAGGCCGGCACAGAAGCAGGAGGACGTGAAGCAGGAGCAGGGAGGTCTGGGCGCTTGTCCATCGTCTCTGTGTCTGAAAGGCAGCGCAGGGGTCAGGGGGCAGGGCAGACAGCGGGGGCAGGGCTGGGGCGGGGCTGACGGGAGACCCGTCTCTGTAGAGGTGAGGTTGCACGCCTGCGCTGGAGGTCCCAGCTGAGCCGTCCAGTCCGATGTGTTCCGTTTCTCCATGCCACTGAAGGAGTTTTCCTTTTAAAGCCACGCATCGACACCCTTACCTCTACTGCCATGCTCTTTGCAATCTGGGACAAGGGTCCAC
>NW_028087057.1:0-645 GCF_014824575.4 Sturnira hondurensis
AGCTCAGTGGATTGAGCACAGGCCTGCGAATCACAGGATCACGGTTTGATTCCCAGTCAGGGCACATGCCTGGGTTGTGGGCCAGTTCCCAGCAGGGGACTCAGGAGAGGCAACCATACATTGATATTTCTCTCCTTCTCTCCTTCCCTTCCCCTCTAAAAGATAAATAAATAAAATCTTTAAAAAAAGAATGAGAAGAGAAATTTAAAAAAATTAAACTAGAAATGAAAGTTTCTGTTCTTTCCTTATTCCTCTGAAGCCATTACCTAGCCCACAAGTCATAGCAACACCAGCTTCCTCCACAGCCTGCCTCACCACCACCCTCATTGGCCCCCTCCCCTCGCCCATATTTACCAACACAGAAGAAGGCCAGGGCCGGAAGGATCATCGTGGCCCCCTAAGCCTCCTCCCAGGATCTTCCTTGAATTTTGCTGTTTGTGGGAAGTCCAAATGGTCTCTGGACTCCTTGATATGCTAGAACAGTTTTGTTCCGTTTTCAATCCTCCGCCGGTACATACACACAGTTAGGAAATGATGACTATTTATTGCAACACACTCTCAAGTCACTTCCCCCAGGCTGGACCGAGCACAGCGTTCAGATCGCCCAGTACAGGCCAAGGACTGCTCACAAATAGGCCCACTACG
>NW_028087058.1:0-716 GCF_014824575.4 Sturnira hondurensis
TATATATATATATATTCAGAGAAAGAGAGAGGGAGAGAGAAAGAACACAAAGCTATGATTGTGAGTTCAGAAACTGTGATTTTCCTATTAAAACCATTCTGCCGTTAACCAGCTGCTCTATGATTATGGGCAAGTCAGTGTTTGTCCCATGAGAAGGCTAGCTGATCCCAAGGATCCTTTGAATCCTAAATTCTGAGCTTAAATAACTCTCATAGTCCCAGGTATGTCGAGAGGAGAGGGACGATACAGGCTATTGAATTCCAAGAATTACAATGACCTTGGACAAAAGCAGGTCATCCTTCACTTTCAAATACTCTTTTGACCAAATGAGGGAAGCAGAACTTTAAGGATGGATTTGCTCTCCCTGTTTTGCCTCATACAGAGAAGAGACAGTCATTCGTGCGTCCCAAGGAAAACCTAGTTGGAGCAAGGAATAGAAATGATATAACCTGAGAGCCCACTCAGCAAAATGCTTCGTGCTTCCAGCTCTGGGGGAGGTCTGGCCAACAGTTATGCCCACATTGCTGTGGAGCCAAGGATGTAAGCATCGGATACTGTTCTGTGGAGACCAGGGACCTCAACCATAACAGAAGCACTAGGTAGACCCTTTCCCATAGGCCAAGGGCAGGCACTTCTAGAACAGTTACATTCATGTCTTTATTCGTCAGTTCATTCTACCAATGTTCATTGAGCATTTACTAGATGTCAGTCTCTCT
>NW_028087059.1:0-1739 GCF_014824575.4 Sturnira hondurensis
CACTTAAGGTTTTATGTTCCAGTTTTATCGTTTCTTCCAATAAAGTTATTGGTTCCTAAATAAATAAAGGTGTGTCATTGATTAGTGTGTGCAAAACCCAAACCTTTTAAGTTTTAAAACAGGTATGTGGGAGTCTCTCCACCGCCGCACCTCCCTCGATGCTCCAGTGAAGTGCCACTTGGTATCTCCAAGGATGGAAGGAGGAGGTATTTTGTGGGACACTGGATGGAGGGAGGGAGTATTCCCTGGGCCCTGGAGGAGGGTGGGGCTACTCTTTAGGATTCTGGATGGAGGGAGGAGTTATTCCCCAGATACTGGATACAGGGCTGGGTATTCCCTGGGCCTCAGATAAAGAGAGGGGCATTCCGTGGGACCCAGGTTGGAGGGTGTAGTACCTGGATCCTCGGTGGAGGGTGGGGTTATTCCTTGGGCCATGGATGTATGGAGGGCCATTTCTTGGGCCCCAGATGGAGGGAGGAGATATTCCCTGGGTCCTGGGAGTATCACTGTCCTTGTAAGGACTTAGTGTTATTCCCTGAAGCCTGGATAGAGGGAGGGGTATTCCCTGGTCCCTCAAATGAGGCAGCGGTATTTCTTGGACCATTAATGGAGGGAGGAGGTATTCCCTGGACCATGGAGGTGTGCAGGGCTATTCTGTGGGACACTGGATGGAGGGGAGAGGTATTTATTCCCTGGGCCCTGGATGGAGGGAGAAATATTCCCTGGACCCTGGATTTAGAGAGGAGGTATTCCCTGGAGCCCAGAAGGAGTTAGGGGGTATTCCTTTTACCCCAGAGGAGGGGGAATCCATTCTGTGGGACACTGGATGGAGGGAGGGGTTATCCCTGTTACTCTGGAAGGAGGGAGAGGGTATTCCCTGAACCTTGGATTGAGGGAGTGGTATCCCTGGAACCCTGGAGAGGATGGGTGTATTCCCTGGACTCTGAATGGAGGGAGAGAGTTTTCCTTGGGACCATGGAAAATGCAGAATTAATCTTCCCCTTATAAACCATGTAGTATATTGTGGGGGTCAGTGAGGTAGATGGTATGGGGCACTGGTAAATATGAATGCATGTTCATGCTAAAAGTATAAAGCCTGGCCTTAAAATGATCAGTGTGCTTTCCCCTGGAAAGAAAAATAAAGAATGAGTTTGTGCAAGAACTAGAAGGTTCTTATATTTTACCTAAAATTATTTAGTTTACTAAAATATGGAAATGTTAATGTATCTTAACAATATCTGGGTAAGAAGAAGTCCCCAGAAGCGATCTTGGCAGAGTACCACTTTGACAAGCTCACCCTGAGCAACTGCAATGATAGCTGAGCCTTAGACTGGCTTTCCCAGAGACATGAGTGACTTCCCACAGTCCCCGTGGTGGACATGCATATTACCCTTACAAAACATCCAAATATAGTTTTTCGCTTCACTTGTACTCTTCTTTCCATTAGCACAACATGGTACCACAAACCCCAAATTATCTCCATAGGATTGAAAAGTACCAGGTCAAGGCTGAAGGTCAAATTTCTGATATTGAATATGAAGTAGAATAAATTCCCCTGCATGTTATCAGTGACTCAGTGCTTTGCAAAATGCAGAGGGTGGGGGAGAGCTGAAGCTGGGAGGCCAGTAAACAGTTAACAGGGGTGTCAAACTCATTTTCATGAGGGGCAACATCAGCCTCATGGTTGCCTTCAAAGGGAGGAATGTAATTTTAGGACTGTATAAATGTAACTACTCCTC
>NW_028087060.1:0-739 GCF_014824575.4 Sturnira hondurensis
CTAAGAGGTATATTGGTCTTAAGCAGCATTGCATTTTACAACACAATTATGAATCAGGAATCAGGTCTTGTACCAGGCTCCAAGGACACGGAAAACCGGGCTCCTTCCCACGAGTCTTTCGGTCTTGGGGGAGGGTAACTGTTCAGATTTGACTCATTATACCCAAGTGAAGTGAATGGAAAGGGAACACCGAAGAAGAAATACTACCTCTTTGAAAAGACAGAAATGAGGGTCAAAGTGATCTGCCTAGTGCAGGTGACACCGCCCTGCGTCTTGAAGAGGAGGAGCATGCGCAGGAGTGCATGGCCAGGGAGTGGGCGTCACCACAGCGGTGCAGCCCAAGAGAAGGCCCGAAGCTCAGTGCGGTTGCAGCAGACTAGGGGGAGTGTGGTAAAAATACCACGGGGAAGGTCAACTGGAACTAGACTACGTAGGGTCTTACAGGGCACGCCAATTGTTTAGATTTTACCTCGTAGACCAGGAAGAACTACTAAAAAATATGAACACCATAAGAGCTATCTTTTAGATGGACAATTCTGGAGATGTTATAGAAGATGAGTAGAAAGAAAGAATGCAGAAATGCATCCCAGCTGGTGCCCGTTCCGGGACTTATAAATCCTAGGCCAGCGTTTCAGCTTGATACTCCTCACAGCCTAACTGAATGAAAGGTGAGGTGAGCAAAATAATGCAAGAGTCACCTAGAGGTGCAATCAGTGGGACTTGATGACCAATTATGAAA